>NC_047664.1:63779506-64039506 GCF_011762505.2 Arvicanthis niloticus | reverse complement strand
TCATCACCTTTCAATTATTCCTTTTTTTTTCTCTTGAACACTCTTTATTAGTACTTTCTTTTCCAATATAAATTTATTGTGTATCACAATTAAT
Organism: Arvicanthis niloticus; assembly: GCF_011762505.2. Taxonomy (NCBI): domain Eukaryota; kingdom Metazoa; phylum Chordata; class Mammalia; order Rodentia; family Muridae; genus Arvicanthis; species Arvicanthis niloticus. The sequence goes on along the minus strand of NC_047664.1, from coordinate 64,039,412 downwards.
TAGAACATACCTGGCTATAGGAAGAATGTGACCATTCATCTGGAATTCTTAGAGAGAATGGTGATAAGTCAATTTAGATTCATTCTCAGGGGCTCAGAACTTCACAGATGAGAATTGCCATACTATAAATATTAAAAATTGAGGAGTCCTATTTTTCACTACTCATTTTCATGGTGGATATATATGAACTATTCATTTTTTTTGAGATATGATTGTTTCTCAGCTTTTCCTAGTCTTTAAATATCTTACAGAGTATAAAGAATGGACTTCTACATGTGCAGCTCAGAATCCTGGATCTAACATTTTCATACTTCATCTGAGATTTCTGGAGCTAAAATTTCCATAATTTTATATGAAATTCAGTTAAAGGAAGGAAATACAATATATGGAACATGGCTTTTGGAATGGGAATGTTTTGGTGTCTCAAGTTTAAAAACTGATTTTTATCCCTGGGGTGAGGCTGCATATTTCTACTTAATATATATAAGTACATTACTTTTGTTTGATAAGTACAAATCTACATATAACCTTTTCTACGTAGAAAAGGTTATAGGTGTTACTTGCTAAAATGTAACAAATGGTATTATTAAGAATCAGGGAAAATATTCTGTTTAATAATGGAAAGATGAAGTAGTAAAGGAATAAATTTATTTGGAAACATTTTGCTGTTTTATCTTAGTTTTGACAGTTTTAGTCTAAAAAGTGATATATTTGAGTATCAATTTGTGATGGTCAGTTTTGAAAAAAATTGTCTGGATCCCTAATCACCTAAGAGATACATGTCTGAACAAATCATTGAGGAACTTTTCAGAGAGACTTATCCAAGGAGAAGAACCAATCCTAAATGTGTTAACATCATTTTTTCCCTTGTGTCCCAGATCATATGTGAATCAATATTCTCTTTTCTTCCTGGTTGTCATCATGAACAAAACTGCTCTTGAAAAATGTGCATTTCCCACGGTGCTTGAATCCATTGTTCTGAACTATCAATCAAAGATCAGTTTTTCTTTAATTTGCTTATTATTTTATTTTATTTTATTTAGTCAGGCATTTGGTCACAATAAGGAGAAGAACAAATACTATATTGCCTCTTTTATCTTCCTTTACTGTGTTTCCCTTAGTATGTTTAATTCTCAGAGGTGGGAAGCTGGAATTTAGAAGCTCACAAATAATCTACAGATGTATTTTGTTTGACTCATTTGGTATTGGCCTCCACAGCATTTATGTTTTCTTCATAATTAGAATTGGGACTTTATTTTACCTATGGATAGCTGCCATGTGTTGAAAAATTAGAAGATTTACTACTAGTTGGTTTTTCACTAAATCTGGTCATTATTAGCTGAATAGATATCAAATTCTCTGATTCACAATGGTTGCCATTTTCTCTTACAATCGTGTGCTAACAAAGATTATCAAATTTTATTTAGTACAATACTCTTAGTGTTATATTTCTTATTGCTTAGTAAGGGGGAAATAAATTATTCCATTTCGTCCTACTTCTGTCTTATAAACAGCCAACATTGCATAGTTTATTATTTATGATGCTCTAAAAATCACATGATTTTGAATAGCAGCTTCACTGGAACAAGTGGCTTTAACCACTGAGCAATCTCTCTAGTCTGAGGATTTGGAGGTTTTGATCTAAGTAACTTATAGTTAGTTTAGATAAGGGTTTGTCTAACCTGTTGATTTTCTCAAAAGTCCAAAGCTTTGTTTCATTGATTCTTTATATCGTTTGCTTTGTTTTTATTTTATTGATTTCAGCCTCCAGTTTGGTTATTTATTGCATTGTACTCCCTCTTGGCTTTGCTTATTTCTTTTGTTTCTAGAGCTTTCTAGTGTGTGTTGTTGTTATTTTACTAGTATGAGAGATATCCAATCATTTTTAGGTAGGCATTTTGTGCTATGAACTCTCCTCTTAGCATTGTTTTCATTATGTCGCAGAAGTTTGTTGTTTATTTATTTTCATTGAATTCTAAAAAGTCTTTAATTTTTCTCCTTAAGACCTCTATGTTTGTAGACTTACTTAATGTCTGAACTAATTTTTTATTCAGGAGAGAGTTGTTCAGTTTCCTTGTGCTTGTAATCTTTCTTTTATGTCTGTTGTTAAACCCACAGTGGTCTTTTAGGATACAGAGAGATATTTCAGTTTTCTTGTATTTATTGAGACTTGTTTTGTGAACAAGTATGTGGGAACACTTTTGAGAAAAGTCTGTGAGATACTATGTTTGGGTAGAACTTTCTATAATATGTGTTAGGTTCATTTGGTGGGTTATAACTTTATTGGCTTCAGCATTCCTTCGTTTACTTTTTGTTTGGATGACCTTTGACATTTCATTGGTGAGACTGGCATATTGAAGTCTCCCACTGACAGTGTGTGAGGATCAATATGTGATTTAATCTGTTTGTTTTGTAACAGTGGGTATCCTTGTATTGAAGGTTTATATGTTAAGAATAAAACTTTCATCTTTATGAAGTTTTCTTTAATGTATATCTTCTTCCTCAACTGTTTTTATTAGTTTTGGTTTGACATCTGCTTCATTATCTATTAAAATGGCTATGTCAGCTTGCTTCTCAGGTCCATTTTCTGGGAATATCTTTTCCTAACCTGTTACCCTAAGGTAATGTCTATCCTTGATGTCAAGATGTATTTCGTGTATGCAGCAGAGGGTGGATCCTGGTTTTGCACTCACTATGTTAGTTTATGATATGCTATATCTTCAATATTAAATCCTCACCAGGGTTGCCCTGTGTCATAGAGATCCTGAAACTTTCAAGCTACAGTACCAAGATCTAGTCTTTTTACATGCCCCAGCAGTTCATAGATGAGTTAGTTTTGGAGTGGTCAAACTTAAAGCCCTTGATCTGAGCCTGTGTTCCAGCTGAGTTGGTCAGCCCACCAGCTTTCATATACTTACACACCACTATGCTGAACTTCCCAACACTGCCCAGACCAGCACACTCAATTCTGCAGCCAGCAGGAGGTAAGGCCAGTTCTGTTCTCATTCACTCTGGCTGGCTCATTGCACTCATGTCACCAGAGCCAGCTCTATGGAGCTTCCCAGGTAAGGTACAGGGTCTACTCTTCTGACTGGATCAGGACCAGCTCTACCATTCTCATCACATCGGAGCCAACTCTCCTGAAAGCCTGGTAAAGCGTGAGGGGATATGGGGCATCATGGAAGATGAGTGGCGGGGCTAGTTCTCATGACTCTTTCCCATGGGGCCAGTTCACCATCACCCCTGCCACAAGGGTCAGCTCTATTGTGCTGCTCAAGCAAGAGACAGGGCCTGTTCTCCAGAGTGCTATAGCAGGTGAGAAATAGGGACAGGTTTCCTAAGTGCCACATCCAGTGAGGAGTGGGGCCAGTATTGCATAGCCCTTCAAAATCTATGTGGTCCCAGGTACCTGTCCAGACCAATTATGTCTGCTTAATCTTCAGTGGTAATAGGAGCCATGGACATTGACACAGACTAATGCTGCTGCTTGGCCATGGACCCAGACATGGCTCTGAGCAGCAGCACAGGCTGGAACTTCACCTGGTAGCAGCGTTGGCTACTTACAATATGTTATTCCTCTTCATCCTCATGTTTCCAGTTCTACTTCTCTTCATAATACTCAACATATTCTGCTTCTCTTTCTCTCACATCTGCCCACCACATACTTGTACATAATAGTGGTACCCATGGTGGTCACATAGTATGCAGACCTCTGAATGTCCTCTGCCTGCCTGCACTAAGTTTTTATCAGTGGACAGGTCTCTGTATGTCTACAGCCTGACAGTACCCTGTGGTAGTTTGGTGGCACAGTCTATGTCTTTTTATTGGGTACTCAGAGCATTGATATTGAGATATATGAATGACCAATGTTTGTGCTTCTCTTTTTTTTTCTGGTGTATGATTATTTATTTCCTGAGTTTTCATCAGAGTAGTTAACCTCCTTGGCTTGGAGTTTTTCTATAACATCTTTTAAATTACTGGATTGATGGATAGATAGATAGATAGATAGATAGATAGATAGATAGATACTGTTTAAATTTCACTTTTTCATGGAAAAATCTTATTTTCTACATCTATGGTGATTGAAAATGTTGCTGCATCTAGAAGGCTGGTCTAGCCTCTTTGGCCTCTTACACGAAGCATGAAGAAGAAAGGATAGATGGTGCAGCTGTGATTTTGTTACATCCCTAGTTATAAACTGAGGATGGGATTTGGGGGAGCAGAGAGTAGAGTCTGTAGTCAGCCTACCTAGTCCTGGCAGACATGGCATGTTATTGTTATCAAAGGATTGTTATATACTTTAAGTTATTGACGAGAAATTAGCAATAAAAATCCATGTTTGTTTGAAGAAATCTTGTCCTTAAGTATCAAGGAAATTATGGAGAAAGTGGACTTTGTAATTAATCCTTTACAATTTTATTTATTATTTTTTTATTGATTATGTGTGTGTGTGTGTGTGTGTCTATGCATACATGCATGGCACCTATAAGGACATCAGAGGTCCATTTTATTGAGTGTGCTTTCTATGTATCAGGAGTCAGATCATCAAGTTTGTTTCTAAGAACCTTCACCTATGAACCATCTTATCAGCCTGCAAAATATATTTCATACTGGTTGAAATACTCTTGTAATTTATAATTATTTTTAGATAATGTAAATAGAAGCTATAGTTATCAAGCCTGAATGATACTTCTATACATGCACACACATATACAAAGTTAGGATTATTCAACTAATTCTTGAAAAAATCCTATTTTATAAAACAGAGTATGTCTTAAGGAAAGTGTGAACTATTCTGTCATAAATTATAGTTTAGAAATATATTATTCATAAAAGAAATTCTAAACACAGCTTCAATGTTCTCTACGGAATGAAAGTGTCCTTCAGTGATACTGAACATTTTGAGTTTTGGTCACCACCCGTCGATCTTCAATGGAAGTCTTGTCAAACTTGTAAAAATCACATCACATCTTGTAAATCAATCCTGTAAAAGAAACCCATTGTAACTTTTCCATAAAACATAAAGACAGGAAATTAAAATTTACTGCCAATACTTGAAAATATGTAAGTTTTATTTTTAATTCTCTAATTGTACTTTCAGACATCTTAACTTGTCAAAATTAACTATGATAAGACTTGTAAGTTTGACAAAATTAATTTATTTATTGAGTCTCTTAAAATTTAATTTACAAAGAGTGTTACTTGTCATTTATGCAGAAAATATTAACATAAGATTTGAAGAGGTAAATATTTTATATAGAACTATTATGTAAAGTATTTTCTATTTTATGAAGAAAGTCTGTTTACAAATACTTGAGCATGTATGGAAAGAATTTGGAGAAACCTTGTTCTGTCATAATGAGAAACGATTTCTGGAGTACAGTTGTATTAAAGTCTCAATGTGTCATGTCTTTGGAACTGCTGGTAAATTCATGAAGAATCCATATTTTCTATAAATTCAATCAAGTTGCTGAACTGGGTTCCACACCCTGATAAGCAATTGTACTATATTTGGAGACTAATATTTATGTAGAGATTCTAACATTAAATAAAATAATAAGAATAGGATAGTGATCCACTAAGATAAGTGTTCATATAAGAATGAGCATTAGTGCAAATACAACTCAAGAAAAGAATAATGCAAAACAATGTGTTATAAATACAAATGAAAACACAAATCTTCCATAAAAAAGCAGATTGTATCAATAAACGAAAAGAATTATTCACATGGGCAGGGAAAATCGATTCAAAATAGAAAGAAATCACACACAAATTAATGAATATGATATATTATATTAATCAAATAAAGGACAGATATTGTATATAATCACTTTGATATGTGCAAAAATAATATGACAAAATATAGTAACATTTAATAAATTAGAAAAAATGGAGGCCTATAATCCAAATATTAGGAAGTAGAAACAAGTGGATCCTGTGAACTTGTTCACCAGTCTAGCTGAATCAGAGCTCCAAATTCAAGAAGAGACTATCTCAAAAAGCAAGGTGGAGACTGATGTAGAAAGACACATGACAGTGACCTCTGGCCTTCATATATACATATAAACATTTGTATGTACTACAAACATACTTACATGTGCACCTGACATAAATTCATACACCACCACACACATACTACATAGACTCTCACATAAAAGCTTCTATTAAACAGGGAGAAAGAGATGTGCACAAACACACACACACACACACACACACATAGACCCCCCACACACATACACACATTCACACACACACACACATACACACACCACAGAGAGAAGGGGAAGAGGGAGAGGATTAATTTAAGATGATGCATAAAATATAATTGTAGAAACATGGGTCAGGGAAAACACACTGTTCTTGGCTCGACATAGAGCTCTTGAGACTTGAAAATCACTGTAACCTCCCATGGCTCAATGGTAATGGCTAAAAACAACCAGCTATGTTGAACTTTTCCACTAGCTCATTAAACGTGCTCCATGGACACTGTAAAAGCTTTACCCTTTATCCAGACCTCTTTTGTTTCTCTTCTTGTTCAGAGTTGGCTGCTATTCTATATTTCTCCCTAAAAAGTACTTGTGTGAGGATTATTGTATGCTATGACTTTGAGGTATTCCTTGGAACTTTATTGCCAAGATGCCTTTGCACTGGAAAACCCCTACAAGAATGATATCACATGGCCATGAAATTGAAGGATTGATATTGTTCAATTATACAAAGTTTCCAATTTGGTCTGCAGATTGAGTGCAATTCCTTTCATAATTCCAATGATAGGTTTTATGGAAATAATACTTAAATTGACTAGTTTTTAACATAGGGAGGAGTAAAATTAAACCCTTAACTCACCCCATATAAAAGAGACAATGTGAAATGAGTTAATAATATCTTAAATGTAAGATTGCTAAATGTAGAAATACTGTCTATAGCTCACCTATGGTCTCTGGGTGTTTCCTTCAGTCTTTTTGGCATCTATACTACTGACCTAGTGAGCTTGGCTTTCAATGGTAAAAATTCAGCCTTTATGATGAAGGAAATTCTGACGTTTCAACAGTATGTAATTACCTAAACAATATGCTAAATCAGACAGAAAGAGAAAGACAAAGACAAAGACTAGGTGATATGTAATTCAAGGGGAAGCTAAAATATCAAAGTGTTAGAAGCAGTGATTAGAACTGTGATGCCATGCCAGTAAGGCTGAAAGAGAATGAAGAGGTGTTACTTATATGGCACAGTGAACATTTACATAGCAGAAATAAAGTATCATCTGTGCCACAACATGAGAACCACTTAAAAATAATATATGCCTTAGTTAGGGTTTCCATTGCTTTAAAGAGACACCATGACCAAGGCAACTCTTATAAAGGACAACATTTAATTGGGATTGACTTACAGGTTCAGAAGTTCAGTTCATTATCATCAAGGAAGGAGCAAGGTAGCATCCAGGTAGGCATGGTGCAAGAGGAGCCGATAGTACCACATCTTTATCCAAAGGAAACCAGTTACAGACTGGCTCCCTGGCAGCTAGGACAAGGGTCTTAAAGCCCATTCTCATTATGACACACCTACTTTAATAAGATAAGATTGACAAAGACATTAGAGACATTTAGAGATAAATGTCAAATTTAAAATAGATTCTAGGAAACTGAACAACACCCGCCCCCCAATATATAAATATTTTGGGATACTATTATTGTTCTATCATTATGCATTATAGGTCTGCTAAGGATTTTTACTTTCTCATGATTTATTTTGGTAAGTTAAGACATTAAATAATTTTAGAGGATTCGGAAATTTTTTCATTTCTTCTAAGTTATCATAATTGAGCATGTAGTTGTAAATAATAATTGAAAAAATACATTAAAGACAAGGCAAAAATTATAGTAAATGTGTGTAATTATGTACTAAGAATAATTACTTGCTCTGCTTTATTTAACTGCAAAATGCTACATTAAAATGTTAATTTAAAATACTTTATATATAATGAATTTAATTTGGGGAAATGAACATATTTCTGTAAATTATTCTTCAGAATAGTTTTTCAAGACAACAGCACATTTTTGGTCAAAATGAATATTTCAAAGCCTACAGAATTTTAATTACTGCTGATTTTGTTCATTGAAGAATTCCAAGTTTCCTGCCTTAGCCCAACATAGTACAATCATTGTTTCTATGGCAGAAATTATAACATTGAACATTTATATTTAACGGAAATAACCTTTCAAAATGAAGACTCAGTCAGGACAAATTATATCACTTTGTGGTCAGCAATTCCTTTAATATCTTAGGCATTCAACTACTCAGTGTTATTTTCTTCTTTTGTCAGTTTCTTCTTCCCTAATCATCAATCACATAATCACACATTTATTCTATTTTCACCTTATTCCCTTATCTATAAGAAAAAAAAACCCTCAACAATCAAACAAAACAAAACACTACCACCAACACCACCACCACCACCAACAACAAAATCAAACAAAACAAAACAAAACAAAATAGAAATCTTCCTGGTACTTTTAGCTTTTAAATAAAACAGTAAAAGTATCTGACTAAATGTTCATTGAGTTTTATAGAGAAAATAATTGTTCATTTATTAAAATGTTTTTGAAGTTTATTCCATACATGGCATCATTCTGGCATTTAAAAAGATAAGAGAAAAATTGGTTTTAATGCTGTCTTCATAAGGCTCACTTTGTAGTTGGAGATACCCATAATTAATAAATAAACAATCATCCTTTTAATTTGTTAGACCTTATAATTTCTTTGTTTTAAAAGGGGGCCTAAAGATGGCAAATGTTAATACTTTTTAAATGGCCAGGAAAAGCTCACCAAACAATCACCATTGAGTCAAGACTTGAAGAAATCAGAGCACCCAAACATATTTTTATCCCAATAAAAATTCTAAGAGCTAGTTGCTATATTTTGAATGTAATTATAGCTCAATTTATTTTATTCTATATTTTCTTGGCTATGTTTACTTCCTCTTCTTTCTATAGTATAAAACTAACAGGATTTCCTGATTGATAGAATTATTGAATAATGAAATTGCCAGATAGATGTAGTTGTCCATTCCTATGATATCAGCACTATGAAATGAGAAGTAGGGCTGTTTCCAGAAATTTGGTGTGATCTTGGTCCACATGGGGAATTAAAGCTATAGTGTCAGAAAAACAGAAACTAATAAAGAAAGAAACAGAATTTTTTCATTTTATTGTCACAACTACTAACTGTGGAAGGGTAAGCTCTTAGGAGATTATGATTTGGATAGCAAATGTCGGACCAAGATATGATATTAATGAGATATTTGTATTATATATTTGACTATAAGGCTCTGAACATAAATGATGAAGCCAACAACCCAAGGTATCTGAAGTCAGGAAGCTATGGGAATCAGTTTAGGCAATAAGCACAGAACAAGGGAAGGAATGAAAACTAGAAGAAATTGATATCCCGAAACTGTGTGTGATTTCAAAAACGGATAATGAGTTGTATCAAAGGCTACTGTTAAACAAATGAACTCTGAACTTCACATACTGGATTAAGCAATGTGTTCTGGGTGAGTATATGTATTCAGGGGCTCAGGACAAACTGAAGAAAATTTAAAACACACACACACACACACACACACACACACACACACAGACACAGACACACAGACACACAGCCAATCAACTAAATCAACCAAACCAACCAGCTAACCAACCAACCAACGAGCTAACCCACCTACTAAACAAACAAACAAACCAAGGATGATATACAAATATCAGAGTGAACAAAGAAAGGCTGCAGCTGGGAATGAGTGAAGAGCACTTTAAAGTTCAGAGCAACAAAAGCACACATGCTATTTAGTCACATTCAGGATAATAGTAGAAACACTAAGAAGAGGTTCAGGTACAATGTAGTCTGAAAACACAGGAACCCGTTTTTGTAGGAGGTGATAATGGGCACTGTCTCTAGGGAGCAAAAAATAGCTAGAAACATTAAGTCTGTCCAAGGTATGGCTTTCCATCTCTTTCTATGTCAAAGCAGAACACATCTTGCTCAAGGAGAAAGGAATGGTTTCCCTTTAACAGCTTCCTTTTTCAGCTCCAGGGTCAGTTCTCTGCCTTTTATTAAACTGAAGACTGCTATTAACATATCTTTCCTGCTTCAGTCCTAAGTAGAAAACTACATGGTTTAATATCTAATTCACAAAAAGTTCTTAAAAATAATTTTTTTTTGGCCAGGCAGTGGTGGCACACACCCTTAATCCCAGCACTTGGGAGGCAGAGGCAGGCGGATTTCTGAGTTTGAGGTCAGCTTGGTTTACAGAGTGAGTTCCAGGACAGCCAGGGCTACACAGAGAAACTGTCTCGAAAAACATATATATATACTATATATATATATTATAATATAATTTTTATGCTCACTTTGTCTCCCCATAACTTTAAATATTATAGAGTTCATAATGTAGATTCTGATTTGTGCTTATTCTAATGAGCAATATGATAAATTAGAAACAGACTCAGATTCCTGATATTTGTATTCATGGTATCCAGTTCTTGCCTTTAGTTGTATAAACTTAAGTCACTTGGTTTCACTTAGCTAATATGTTTTCAAGTTTAAATACATTCACATTCAATTCACTTACTCCTGTTTAGTTTTATCAATTAAAAAGCAATATTTGTTCTCAGTATTCACCCCATGCATATTTATGCAGTTAAATTGTAGAGATACCCTTGTCACTGATGAGGTCACCGTTGGGTATATTATCTCATCATCATTACTGTAAAGTGCCTTGTGCTTTGCTATCCTGAGTTTGAAGACTGGGACAATCATGCCTCTGAGTTATTGTTCAGCATGTAAAATATCATTATGAATTGAGGTTAATGATAATTATCTACAATAAACTAAATGCAAAACTTGTGATGGAAATCACCAGCTTTCTTGCCGTATGAGGTCACTCTTAATTTCCCCCTAGCTTTCCTAGTGGGGATTGAACTGATCTACAGTTTACTTTTATCTTTTTAATTTGCATAAGTTCATCAAGGGCCTTCTTTCTTGAGTGACACAGGCACATGTTTCTTTATATACAGGTATTAATTTAAGAATGTCGTATCAGCCAAGACCTGTAATTGATGGGGATAGCATTGTCATGCCAGAAATTGCACAGTGATTTTTTTTGTAATGACATAATTTTGTTTGTAAATAAATTCCATGCTTTAAGAGGAAAAGCAGAACTTTATTAGGAAGCTGCAACAGAAAAGCATCTTAATTGATTCAGCAAAGCCATCAACAATAAATGAAAAGCAAACTTACTTCCAAATTTCTAGAAGAAATTGTGCCTATTTGCTTCACACTGTATCTCACATCTTTCTTGCAAGTGTATATGATGTGTGGATTTTTGTTAGGAGACTGATACCGGATATAAGAAAAAATATTCATGTTTAGTGAATATTTTTAAGATCTATGTCTATATTAGTAAGATTTGTTTTATATATGAGGCTCTATAGTAGGATAGGATATATGTATTTATTGTAGGTTCCCCTGATAACATTGAGTGACAGAAAGGAATAATTAAAGAGTGTAAAAAAACTTAATACTGTGTCGTTTGTCTATGACCATGAAGTAAATGTTATTAAAGAACATTTTTAAATTGTTACATGATAAAGAAGGCATATTCTTTCAGCTAACATATATGCCATGCACCCTTTAAAGTTTAACAAAAGACCTGTGGTTATTTAATTTCCCATGAGGGTTACAGTATAACCAAGGAGGTTAAATCCTTGAACAACATGAGAGAATGCAAAGATCACATCTAATTAGCTGCTGAATCGTGTCTAACCTCTTATTTGGAACAGAAAATATAAGTAATGGTTCAGAGACCAAAGAAATTCTCACTGTTTTTTTTTTTTTTTTAATTAGATACATTTATTTTGTTTTGTGTGCGTGAGCCCTTTACCTGAATACAGGTCTGGGTATCATGTGCATGCCTGGTACCTTTGCAGGTCAGAAAATAGTATCAGATACACTGAAACTGGATTTACAGATTATTGTGAACTATTCACTTGGTGCAGAAAACTAAAGACTGGTTCTCGGTAATAGCAACAAATGATCTAACCACATCTGTCTGATTTTTGTTGGTTTATTAGTAGGGTACATTTCACGTGGAAGTGTTACTGAGTGAAGCACAATATTTGATATCTTAACCACTGAAGACCATCATGATCTGGAACAAAAACTCCCATTTCTAAAATATTTTGGTTGTGAACACTTATAATTGTATTTATCAGGGCCCTTTGTTTGTTAGTTTCTCCCTCTATGTTTCATGGATTATGGATCTAATCAAGCACATATTTGTAGATATAGATATTGAACATAGAAATAGTCTGATATTTGCTCTGTAAAAAAATGTCTACTTTGAGATTTTATAACCTTACATTTTGATAGCTGCAGTGAAATGTAATGGGCTTTCTAGCTGAAGACAGATATAACAGATTTTAAAACTACTGAACACTTGATCATTAATGATAGTTTCTAGGCTTTTAAACACCCAAAAAAAGTCTCACCAAAATCTGTCACAAAAAAACATTGATTCCTTTTTACATTGTAAAGGCAATTTTTTTTTTGCCTTCCAGCATAGGCAAAAATCTCCACTAAAGCTCCTTTTGAAATACCAGCAAATGGTGAATGTCTACCTTGTTGCATCTCAAAAAAATTCTGTACAGAAAATGAAAACCTTCACATGCAGTGAAAGGAACCAAGCTCACATCTCCCTAGAAGAGTATGTTTCCAGTGCTGAACTTCTCAGTCCAATTATTATCATAATTTTCATCTAATTCTGTCCAGCAAAGCAACCTAGTTCCTAGAAATATCAAAAAAAAAAAAAAAAAAGATGATAGGAGAGAAAAATAAACTGAAGTAGAACCCCACACATCTCCTTTTCAAGGACGTTTCATCTATGTTCAATTTTGAAACCTTTGTTTAGAAGGAGAAGCCAATATCCACTCTTTAAGAAATGCAAAGACTTGTAAATTGCAAAATTAATACTGCTCTGATGACTAAATAAAGTTTTAAAATTCTATGACATAAAATGTCCGGTTCCAAAGAGAGCTCAGGGTAGATCTGTTGAAAATTACACATTTACTCTCATCTATTCTCTCTGCTTATTGCTGTTATGTCTAAACTTAAAAACCTGGTAGCACACTTTAGAGAATTACGGTGCATGTTAATTTGATATTCTTCTCTTATTTTTATGCAAACTAATCACATATCTGTATACAAAACAAAAACAGAAGGCAGCAGGGAGACGTCAGGAATTTTTATTATTCACATGCCATGAACTATTGCTCTTTTCACAATCAAATGTACTTGTAAAGGAAAATTGATATTCTTTGGAAATATGATGTTTACTGTAATATTTCACTGAAATTGCAAAGAACAGTGAATGATGGACAATTTTCAGGGAACTATTCCAGGGATTTAAATGATTAGTTCACCTGTTGTGCTTTTGTTTAATTCATTCTCCATTGATTTATATCCATCATTTCTGTAACATTGCTCATGTGTACAAATACGATGGGCTTATCACACAGCATTGAAACATCACGTAACACTGAAATATGTTGATGTGCCTATATAGACGGAGATGCCAGACACATTTCCATCACACTAACAACACACACAGCAGGCCTATCATTTACTGTAAAGAAACTGTCTGCTGCCCGCTATTCAGGATGTGAAAACAGCACAGACTCTTTCATTAATGCTTATCAGAATATTTTAAGTAGAGTTATGGTTTTTTTTTTTTTTTTTGTGAAGAAAGACATCATTATTAAGATAAAATTTTGATCTGAAGGTAAATAGAATTTTTCTAAGTACATCATAGTTCATCTTCCTTCCTAATTAATCATTTGCTGGTTTTGATGTTTATTACTAAAATCGCTTTCATGTTTGGAAGAATAGTGCTAGTCTGTACTAGACTACAATCAGTTACCACTGCATTTTACTGACTGCTTCAGTTATGAGAAAATGAACAATGATTTTGTTGGTGGGGAAATTTCTACCTACAAAGTAAACACATATACCAGGCACTCATATTCTGTAAGGATGAAATGATCATTCGGTGAGTATTTTCATGGGCTTATTAGCTTTTTAAATTATGTAAACAATACTAAATAGAGACGTGTGGAAGGAGAAAAGGCAACCCATTACTAAGTAACTCACCATGCAATTGTGCATAATGGGGTAAGGGAAGCTGGGCTTTATTCTCTGATGACTTGTTTCCTGAGCACCTACAGCCTTGTGTGCCACTAGCTCTCTGAAATTGCACACTTTAGCATTTTTAGTGTTTATATTATTGGCTATATTTTCACTTTGTAGCATTGCTCCCACATGATGCAGACTTTGAAAACAGAATTTCTTTTTTTTTTTTTTTAAATCATAACATGCTTAACACAGTGTTGAACACAAAGCAAACTGCTGTTTACTAGAAGAAATATGGTTAGCCATACATTGGCCATCATTAATGTAAACATAGTAAGTTTAAAATATATTATGCTCACTGAGGCTTATACAATATGAAGGTCTTTAATACTTTTGTTTTGACAGTACTCGCTAAAGAGCATTCGTTGTGAATTCCTCACAGGCATTTGATTAAGAATCAAGGGTTTGGAGGAAGGAAAGGGAAGGAGTAATTGATGAAATTATATTGTAATTTCAGAAAATAAAATAAATAATAAGTAAAGATAATAGCAAATATCAGAAGTAAGTCATAAAAAGAGCACAGAACAAGAATTGGAATATTTTTAACAGAAAATTTCATGGGTTCCTGTGAATCCAGGTGGCATGAAATATTGTACAGAATTCATTGTTCTCTTTAGAGTATTTAAAAGCCCTTGACAATGTACCATTTGGTTTTTGTGTGATTCACTTTCTGTTGTCAGATCCCAAATTCAATTTTATATGACATCTTTAATTACTCGGTTTTTTTAGGTATTCTGCTATCTTCCAATTAGCATATAATAAGTTAATGTAAAAGAATGACTTGATCGACTTACAATAAAAAAATTAGTTTTCAAAGTATCCCTAATAGCAATACCTACATTACAATGGCATCAGCAATTCAGTTTTGCTCACTCATGTTTGTTTGTAACTGTCTTTTCAAGCTTTACCTTATTATAAGCTTATGAATCTTAGACTTTCTTCTCAACTCTTCTGAGAAAGATGCACTTCGTGATTGGTTATAAAGTTGCATCATCTATTTCATGTGACTTAGGCAAAGCTAGTTCTCAGTCTTCTCTTATGGTTAGGTTCAACTTTGGCTAAACTTTACACTCTGATCAATGTGATAAGTATGTGGAACTAAACAAAGTAGAGTTGGGTTGTAGTGTGCTTGAGTCCTGTTAGGTACCTCATTAATATGGAGATCTGTCTTGAGGTTCTGTGGCCTGTAGCCACGCCTTCTACCTGTGGACAAGCTAGTGGGTGTTGTCCTGCTTGTCGGAAAGGCCAGATCAGCAGAGGTCTATGGCAGGTGCCCTGTCTGGAGCCTGGAGTCTGAGAGCCTGGCGAAATGCATCCCTTAAGATCACCCGGGGTCTCCGGCTATTTCTAGCCAGTGCTCGACCGAAACCATGCTGTCCTTTCATGGTTCTACAGTGTCCTAATCCTTTTGATGCACTGGAATCAAAGTTATATTATTACTGGTGTTCTTAAAGTCAAAGAAGTTGACTTGTAGCTGTAACAATCTTAATATTCTTTCTAAATTCTCCACTCATTTAGGAATTATAATGGTTTCCTTTTCTCATTGCTATGACTAATTATCTGGAGAGTATGAAAGACTAATCTTTGTTTATCTTTACAGAGGTTTCTGTTTACTGTGGCTGAGAGGGCACAGAAGAATAGAGCAGTTGACATTATTGTAGTAATGGGACAGAGAGGAAATACTTGTGGTTTTTTTCTTACCCTTCAGTGTAAATTTCAGTCTCAAACATGTTGCTGCTCACGTGCTCTCATTAGCTAATCGTTTCTACAGATCTCAGTTTTACCGTTCTAACTTTATAGGCACATTTTATGATTAATCATGATCATTTCGCTCTCTGCTTTGGTGAAAGCCAAGCATACTCAGCACTCTTAGTACCAGTTCTGATGTCCAAAATTCTTGGGTCCATGTGTGTTGCAAAATCTGTTAATTCCACTACTAAGGATTCTCACAACATCAACACCTCCAGGACTGTTTCTTAAACCAACATTTCTGAAAGTATAGGAAAAATCTGACTTGTAAAACTTATTCAATTCAAACAGAAAATCTAAGACTAGAAAAAAATAATAGATGAGGAGAATCATGGAATTCCAGGAAGAATTGACCAAAGCCAGACCGAAACTCACCAGGTAAACTGCAGCTTATAACACCATGGTTGGTAGCATGCTCATATATATCTGACAACCACTTCTTTCTTGGCAACTCATTCCTTTTCTGGGCAAACTGCATGACTTTAAATTCCCACTGAATAATGTTTTAACTCTCACTTTAAACAGCTGAAATCATTCAGTAATTCTCATTCTACAATTAAATGGCTAGACATTGACTTTTCTTCCCGCAGATCACTAGGTCTTTTATCTTAAAGACAGACTCCCCAAAAGTCACACAGCCCAAGTAGAATACAGACAAGATTTTTCCCCACATATGGCAAAGAAATATTCTTTAGCTCAATGTTTAACAGAATGTTTGTGCTCACCTGAAGTTTCATGAGCATAGGCTTCACTGTGAACATGAGTACTCTGTTCTGAGTTGCCATCAGAGTTGCTGATTAAGCTATGTTCACCAAACTGTACAGCTTTCCTTCCACATCATTGATACCAGTTTTCTGTATTAATCAGCTTCTTTCATTGTTATGACCAAACAGGAAAAAAAAATCTCTTTGGAGGAAAGATTTATTTCAGCTCCTAGTTTTAGGATGTTCAGTGCTTTCATAACGGTGGAGACACAGAGGAGAATGCCTTCATTAGCAGGCCTGCTATCATTCCACCTGGGATTCTGTTTGTACTACAATGGATGGTAGGGTGATGCCCACCTTCTGGATGGGTTGCCCTAGTTAACCCTTTCTGGAAATGTTTACAAGCACACAAAGGTATGTTCTCTCCTAATGCACTAGACGTTTCTTAATCTAATCATGTTGCCAATCAAAACTAGTGACACAAGCATGGAGAAAATAAAATGATCATTTAGATAACTTTTATGAAATCAATGTTTTCTTATCTAATTCAATGTTCCAACCTGTGCCATAGATTAATATTTTGATTTTTCCATGCTCTTAAAATTTTAGTTATATTGTCAAAACTTAACTAAATCTGCTTTTCACAAACCTATTAGATACAGACACTTAGTCAATGAATAGAATCTGGAGAGTCAAGCCATGATTTCTTTCTTTCTTTTTGTTTTTTTTTTTTCATTTATGCTGTTTTTATTGGATATTTTATTTATTTACATTTCGAATATTATCCCCTTTCCTGGTTTCCCCTTTACAAACCCCCTATCCCATCTCCCCTGCCCCTGCTTCTATGATGGTGCCTCCCCCCAACACCTGCCTCCTTGCCCTTACATTCCTCCACACTGGGCCGTCTTGACTTCACAGGACCAAGGGCCTCTCTTCTCATTGATGCCCAACAAGGCCATTCTCTGCTACATATGCAGTGGGAGTTACATATGCAGTGGGAGCTGTGGATCCCTCCATGTGTACTCTTTGGTGGTTTAGTCCCTGGGAGCTCTGGAGAGTCTGGTTGTTTGATACTGTTGATCTTCCTATGGGGTTACAAACCTTTTCAGCTCCTTCAGTCTTTTCCCTACTTCCTTCATTGGGGTCCCTTTGCTTGTCCAATGGTTGGCTCTGAGCATCCACATCTGAATTTGTCAGGCTCTGACAGATCCTCTCAGAAGACAGCTGTATCAGGCTCCTACAGTAAATATTTCTTGGCATTTGCTATAGTGTCTGGGTTTGGTGTCTGCTTGTGGGATAGATCCCCAGGTGGGGCAGTCTCTGGATGTCCTTTCCTTCAGTCTCTGCTCCATACTTTGTCCCCATATTTCCTTTAAACAGGAGCAATTCTGGGATAAAAAAAAATGGAGATGAGTGGATGGCCCCATCTTTTTAAAAAGAAAATATAGAAATCACTTTGGGCATCTTGAACATGTTAGATATTTATTTCTGTATTTCAGCAAATGACACCATCTCCTCTCCTCTCCTCCCTCTCATAACATTTATATTTACTCAAACAAATTTCAGTGATGAATGACTTTCTTAGGTTCCTTTATAATTATTATTATACCTGCTTAATTGTATAGGCATTTTCACCAATCTTGTCATTTATTTTACAGCAAAAAAAAAGCAGGAAAAATCAT
The DNA here is from genome assembly GCF_011762505.2 of Arvicanthis niloticus. NCBI lineage: Eukaryota > Metazoa > Chordata > Mammalia > Rodentia > Muridae > Arvicanthis > Arvicanthis niloticus. Next base: position 64,021,036 of record NC_047664.1, on the reverse strand, counting down.
TTTGATTCTATTAAGATAGAAATATTCCATAATAATTCAAATCTGAGCAATTACTAAATTCTGACCATACTTTGGAGACTATAACAGCGATATTTGTTTCTTAATAAAAATTCCTAGTTTATTTTGTACATAGAATTTTCATTTTTATTTTTGAGATCCAAATGGAACTAAGACATTTAAAAGATTACTAAGTGTCAGATGTTTATGTAAGCAAAAACCTTTTTGGGTAGATTATTAACGGAAACATCAGTTCACTTGACAATGTGGCAAGAAGGATGAAATATGTATAAAGATACAATTAAAGTAATGGGAATTATGGCAACATTTTAACTGGCTTTTCTCAATAAGTAATTGAGTCCCCACCCCAGTTACTGACTGTCATCCTGGGAAATAGTTACTGAGAATGATCCAAGGTAACTGACTCAGGACCTCTACCTCCTTTGCATTCATTGTTTCAGAATATTCTTAGAATAGTGATTCCTGGGCTGGGAGAGGTATGGAACTTGAATCAAGAATTAACTTCAAGAAGAAATTTGTTGGAGAATTCTACTGGGAAAGTTGCTTTTCTTTTAATCGTTATTCAGAAGATAAAAATTTCTAGTCTCTGGAAATAACTCTATCATTAAAAGAGCTGTCACTTTCACTGTGGTTTTTGTACTGACTTCTGCATGAAGCCATTCAGGAAAATAAAAAAAACAAGCAATCTGTCCACATAGGCCTGCCCTAACCTGTACAGTTGGGGTTTACTTACTACTTAAGCACATTTTTTTTTCTTTTCGATTATTGCTTTCAGCTGGAAACTTCTTAACCAATATAACGCCTAGGCTTTAAAACAATCTAATTCTGTTCTATGAAATTTAATATTATAGAAATACGGGGCAAATGATTTTCCAGACATTCTAAATCATACCCACACTTAAGTTAAACTTCAGGAGTATTACAAATTATTTGAAATTCTTATCAAAGCCACTCTTCAGTTTCTCTTTATCCACTAAAACATGCTTCTTAAATTTCAACAGGTAAACCTGAAAGGCAGGACCTAAAATAGCAGATGCTGTACAAACAGCAAGTGATGTTGGTGAGGTTGGTCCATAAAACAAATGAATATCAAGGACCAGACAGAAAATAATCACTATACTTAAAGTAGACAGCAAGATAAAGATGATTAATTATTAGACTCTCTATCTATTGTCATATAGTGTATATCTTCATAAAATTTTATTCTAAGTAGACATACATATTTCATACTTGTTACCATCTTACAAATGAAAAAAAATTCATCTCACAAGTTTTTAATGCATCGTGGGAAAGATAGAGTGCTGGAGGGGAAACTTCTTGATTGAATTTTCTTTCACCACTTAATTCAATTTCATAGAAATAAATTGACTGACTATGCAAAAAATGGGAAAATCATTGACATATAAATTGGATAAAATAAACAATTCTAAGATACTTACAGAGATTTATATATAAAAAAAGCATTGTGCATAACATGGTTACTCTAACAGCTAAGCCTATTCATTTTGCTACTATGAGCTATGTCCTGGCCCAGATGCTTTTCTTGCTCTAATTATTTATTAGCATACTTTAGAATCACCTTAATTATTTTTATTTATTTTCTTTCAAATAAAAGATATTTCTTTTGATATTTTTGTGCCACAGAGTAATAGTTATTTAAAAAAGATAAATCTTATAAGATATACATTTTGTATTTTCTGAATATATATTCCATTTCTATCTGTATTGCAGGAACTGCATATGATGATTCCTGAATAATTATATTCTATCCTGTTTTGGGAAAGGTAAGAAATGATGCTTTATTTTATTTACCCGGTTATTTTTGACTAATTATGTTAATGACCATTAACAACATTATAGTTGTCCAATTAAAAAAAAATCTCTGAGTAACTATTCACCTATCTAGATGAGGTAGCTAGTTATACCTCCTTAAAAATAACATGTCTCATTGCAGTAATATTATCTTCCTAGTCACTATCTTCCCAGATGAAAATTCCTTTAGTAGCTCAACTGGAGTCTGTGCTGGAAGACTCAGTTTTCTTACAATATCAGCTTCTTATTCCTATATTGTTGTATAATTCTGCATATTGTACCAATAGAGGTGTGACAATATAAAATTGTTTAAAACCCATGTCCAAGAGTGAGATAGAAGAGTTACTAAAATATCACCATTGGTAAATAATCATATGAGCTATTTGGGAACTGGAAAATATACTTGTTTTCAGAAGGTCCACACGTGAGCACATTTTCCTTAAAGAATTCCCCCAGAAATATGAAAATGGAAGCACATATTGTGGCATGCAGTCACCTCTGCTAGAGTGTTGTTCAAGCATTGCCTATGAGTTGACACAGGTGAGCCAAGAGAAAGGGAAGACATGAACTATTGCTGTCTGATGAGACAAGGCTGTGGGAAAATGGAAACCTTTTAGTGCAATGTAGGAAGTAATGAGAGCTGAAAACACCTAGAAAACTGAGCTGAATTAAAAAACTGTTTGAAGAAAGTTAATTCTTCTCATTATTATTAATTATTTTATTTACACTTCAAATGTTATTCCTCCATTCCAGATGTAGTTGGGGCAATGGGACCAGCCCATGTATGCTCTTTGGTTGATGGCTTAGTACCTAGGAGCTCTGAGGGATCCAGGTTAATTGATATTGTTTTGCTTACTATGGGGTTGCAATCTTCTTAAGTTCCTTCAGTCCCTGCCCTAACTCTTCCATAGGCGTCCTCAAGCTCAAGCTCAGTTCAACGTTTGGCTATAAGTATTGCATCTGTTTCATTCAAGTGCTGGTAGAGCCTCTCAGAGGACATCCATGCCAGGCTCCTGTCTCCAAGCACAACATGGCATCAGCCATAGTGTTGATGTTTGGTGCCTGCACATGTAATGTATCTCAAGTTGGGGAAGTCTCTGGAAGGCCTTTACTTCAGCCTCTGCTGCAGTTTTGTGTGTGCACTTCCTTTAGACAGGAACAATTCTGGGTTAAAAATTTTGAGATGGGTGGGTGGCCCCATCCCTCCACTGGGGCCATGTTTATCTACCAGAGGTGGTCTTTTCTCCCTGTTGTTGGACACTTCAGCTATGGTCATCCCCATTGGGTCCTGGGAGCCTCTCACATCTATAGTGTCTGGGACTTTCTAGAGGTTCCCCCATTCCTCATCCCACACTGCTGCATATTTCTAATCATCCTTCTAGTGGCCCTCAGGGCTTCCCTCCTGTCTTTTCTCATGCCTGATTCTGCCTCCCTTTTACCCTACTCCCCCTTTTTCCCTACCCCTCTTCTTTCCCTCCCTCTGGCCCCCATGATTTTTTTGGTTCCCCTTTCTAAGTGGGATTGACCCATCTACCCTTAGGCCTTCCTTCTTGTTAAGCTTTATATATTCTGTGAGTTGTACCATGGGTAGTCTTAACTTTTTGGCTAATATACACTTATCAGTGAGTACATACTATGTTTTTCCTTTTGGGTCTGGGTTACTACACTTGGACAATATATTCTTGTTCCATCCATTTGCCTGCAAAATTTATGATGTTCTTGTTTTCAATAGATGAGTGTGTTCATTTACTGTGTAAATGAACCACATTTTCTGTATCCATTCTTCGGTTGAGGGACATCTGGGATGTTTCTAGCTTCTGGCTATTACAAATAAGGCTGCTATGAACATAGTGGTGCACATGCCCTTGTGATATGGTGTAGGATCATTTGAATATATGCCCAGGAGTGGCATAGTTGGTAGACAGATTGGCATCCAGCCTCTCGCCCCACTCCATGGTCTTCAGGTCTCTTAGGAGATTTGTAGTAACCAGGGACACAGGTCAGTACAAACTTATAAGTGGATACTACCCATAAGATATGGGAAACTCATGCTACAATCCAAAGACTCAAAGAAGCTAAATAACAAGGAGGACCCAAAGAAGGAGGATTCTTGACTCTCATCAGAAGGGTAGGAACTGTATGGGAGAGAGGATGTGGTAGGGAACTGGAGGCAAGGTTCAGGTGTAGAGATTACTGGCTGGTGGTAATGAGGCATCTCTAGAGATCTGGAATAGGAGAGGCTCTAGGGAGTCAGGTGGATTATTGTAGCTGAGACTCCTATTAGTGGGGATACAGAGCCTCTAATGGCCACCTCCTGTAACTAGGCAGGACTCCCAGTGGAAGAGTAAGGATACCAACCCACCCACAAAACCTTCAACCCAAATTTGTCCTTCCTATATCTGGTTTTTACAGCATAGGAGAAATGTCAGAGGTATAGACTGACTTAAAAAGTACTGAAACTCAATTTTAAAGACAGTGACTAAAGCCAAGAAAGTAGTTGAAATGCTAATGAAGAGGTTGTATAGTTACAACATAAGATGATGAAGGCAGAAACATCATTTATTACAAATACAAACAAAAATGAAGCATACAGGAGTTCAGCTTACTATGTGATAGTAACATGCTCTTTTCCAGTTAAAAGGATTTTGATTAAATGACTCTGTATTCCGAAAAACATACATTTGGATGGACTTTCAAAGATTCAAGGATTTATGGGTCATAGACGTTGGGATTCTTCCTTCTAGGCGTTAGCTTAACTATGCCAGGAAAATACAGATACCTGATTAAGTATTATATATGAGTGAGTCTGTCAGGCTGTTTCTGGAAAAGACTAACACATGAAATGGGAACTGAGTAAAATCAGAGTGCCATCCTTAATGTGCACCACCCATGGTCAGGACAGAAATATAGCAAAAGGCTGAGGAAGTTTTAAGAATTTTTGCCGCTAGCCAGTTAACCTGGAAGGCAGATCTTCTGGTTCTGGAATGGGACCATTAGCAGGAATGGGACCTTTGCAGGCCTTGGACCTGGACTCAAAATATACTACAGAGTCTGCTAGATCTTCGGCTTCCACATGACTTAGTGTGGAGCTTTAATGCTCTCTCTCTCCCTCCTTCCCTCCTTCCCTCCCTCTATCTCTCCCTCCCTCCCTCCCTCTCCATCCTTTTCTCTCCCTCTCTCCCTCCCCTGCAGCCCCCTCTTATACACTTACACACACATACACCACCAACAACACAACCAGGAAAAGCAGCTGCAACAGCTTTCCTGTCCTTTTGTAAAAAGCCTGAACATAGATGTGTTTAAAAATGTAAAAACCAAAGAAAGCATTTTTTCCTATTTTAAAATAATCACACATACATGACTATATACACCACACATTTCAATTTTGGGGCTTCACACCTTTTAAGAATCTCATACATGGCACATGATTTCAGTTTAAGAATCCTGTCATTGTGTACACAGAGGGCATAAGATAAAAACAATACACTTTAAAACTTGATGACTTGCCTCTCTTAAGGTATAGAAAGTTTGATATAAAATTTTAATCCCATAAAATTATTAAGATTGTGTTGCAGAAAGCCTTGATATATTACAAGGAAAACAACCCATTGCACTTGAATTTTAAATGTAGATATAATTTTTGACTGCCTTTATAATGTGGACTGAGGTCAAGGACCCCTATGGAGGAGTTAGGGGAAGGATTGAAGGAGCTGAAAGGGATTGCAACCCTGTAGGAAGAACAAGATTATCAACTAACCTGGACCTGTCCAAGCTCCCAGAGACTAACCACCAACCAAGGGCATACATGGGCTGGTCTGTTGCTCCACAGCACATATAGAGCAGAGGACTGCCTTATCTGGCCTCAGTGGGAGAGGATGTGCCTAATCCTATAGAAACTTGATGCCCCAGAGAAGGGGGGTGGTGGCAAGGGTGATGTGGGGATGAGTCGGGGAATACCTACTTAGAAGCAAAGGGGAGAGGGGATGTGATGAAGAACTTGGGGAAGGGGGCCTGGGAAGGGGACATTTGGACTGTAAATTAATAAAACAATGTAGTAAAAATTTTAACCACAGTTAAAAAAAAAAAAACATTGGCATTCCACCTCCTTACTGTTTTCATTTCCTGCTCAATTTATTTATAAAATTTGGTGTAAAATACACTGACATTTCACTTGGACTTTCTATCAGAAAATTTTGACTTCTCAATAGTTTTCTGATGATTTCTAATGGTAATTTGTAGCAGAATGGATTTTTTGTTTATTTAAACAAAATTTTACTCTTAAAATGGCAATGGCACCCAACATAGAAATAGAAACCACCTGGTAATAATTAAGTCAAGCAGAGTTAAAGATGAAGAGAGAAGCAGGGTGCAAAATTTAGAAATTATTTAAATTCAGGGATAAAACAGTACTTGCAGTATGGTTTCAGATTTTTGAACATTTCCTAGTTTAAAGAATCAAATAACCGACTTATAAAATATTCAGAAAACTGTTTTTATTTCACTTGTTTTTTCTTGCTTTATTTGGGTTATTTATTCTGTTTTTTGTATTCTGGGATGAATTATATCCTAATAGCTTTCTTGAAGCGTAGCTTAACTTGTTATGTACTTCAGTGCCCCAGAAATAATCAAGACATGCTTTAAAACACATTTTTAATTTTTGTTGATGTTTCAACACTCAGTGGGTGCCTCTGTGTGTATGTGTGTGTGTGTATGTATGTGTGTATTTGTGGTGTAGCAATATTTACCTGAACACATGATTCTAAAACACTCTAAATTCAGGACCATTGGTACTTAAAGTTATTAACAGAGTAAGATTGCTGTGTAAGAACTTATGGACTGTTTGCCTACAAGTAGAATAAATACTTTTACAATGTCATTGACACAAGAATTATTTTACTTAGCTCATTAAATACTAGTTGAGACTAGGCACTGTGCTGGGATCTGAAAGACTAAGTTATTGTCTTAATTACTATATTACTGTTCTATTGCTGTGAATAAACACCATGAGTAAGGCAACTTATAGAAGGAAAATTTTAACTGGGGGTTTGATTACAGTTTCAGAGGGTTTGTCCAGGAATATCATGGTGAGAAGCATGGCTGAGGGCCAACAGCCTGCTGCTGAAGCAGTAGCTAGAATAGCTTGGTATCCTGATGCTGAGGGAGGATGGGAGGGAGGGAGGGAGAGGGAGAGAGGGAGAGGACAGAAAGACACAAATACAGAGTGACACAGAGACAAACACTGAGAGAGACACAGGGACAGAGAGATGTGGAGAAAGACTGACACAGAGACACAGAGATAGAGACAGTAACACACAGAGACACAGGAAGAAGGGGAGCTAAACAAAAGGAGACATAGAGAAAGAGACAGACTGTATGAGGGGGAGGTTGAAACCTCAAAGCTCACCTGAGGAGTATATATTTTCCCCAAAGCCATACCTTTTAATCCTTCCCAAAAATCTTTAATATCTGGGGAGCCAAGTATGTACCTATGGGGGTGATCCTCACTCAAACTACAGAGCTCCCTATACCAACTCTTGAAAGTGATATCAGACTCCTTAGTTTATCATGATAATGCAGAATCCAATTTCTTGGCCTATGCATTTAGCCACTGGGTATAAAACGCCTTCTATTGAATATTCTTCACTTACCCACTTAGTCCCTGTAAAACAGCTTTCCTAGCTCTGAAAACCCTCTTTATCTCCATTTATGGCAACAGTTTTATACTTTGAGAGTAATTATTTTTAACAGAAAAGTAGCAAGGGGGCTTTTAAAAATAAAAAAAAAAATACCTACCCCTACATGATAGGATTGACAACACTTTGTTAACAGCAAATGTCATATTGAATATAGCTCATGCTAAGTTAAAAAGACAGAAGAGATCAAAACCAAAAGATTTATGGGAAAGTTTGAACATGGCATCACCACTTAACTATGTAGTGTGTCCTCTTTGATTTGGAGTCCCATGTTCTAGTCCTAACATATACAATCAATAAGTGTGAAGATATTGCTAACATGGTATCAAAAACAGGAACTGAATTTGACCCAGTATTGACAGAGTAAAATAGACAGAAAAGGAAATGGTTAAAAGTTCTGAGTTCCCAGGCATTTTTTTTCCCCCCTAGGATTCGCTTGACATAGTGGATTTTAGGTAATGACTATTTAAAAATCTAGCCTTTGATTTTTAACTGAAGTAATTGGAAAATTCAATTTTCTCTTTAATTTCTTAGATTTTGAGCACAAACTTGATGTCATACTGGACAGCAGAAGCATCAAATAAGCTTCAGAATCAGAAGTAGAAGTTGTGTAACTGTTCTCTTGCTTGCTCCTGTCTCTGTGTGGGAGAACCTGTGGTTTACTTCCCACAGGCCTGGCAAGGGAAGGAGCTGTTATCCTTGTAGGCCTCACAGAACTGAACTTCTGTGGAGGTGCTTAAATGGTGGACAAAACTAAGAAATAATTGTAATGAGCACTTTTCTTCTCCCACACTAAGTGGATTGATTGTGGTCCTCGGGTTACTGAAGAAACATAATTAATTGGTTATTGGGATCCTGTCCACTTCCTTTTCTCTGATAGTACAGTGGCTGTCTTGGTCAAGGAATCTATATAAGGAAACTGATGATAGAGGAGACTGAATTTCTTCAGGTACAGGCAAGTGTTATCTATCCATCTATCCATCCATCCATCCATCCATCCATCCATTATCTATCTATCTATCTATCTATCTATCTATCTATTCATTTATTACTTATATAAATTTTGACAGAGGAAGCTGACCTTGAACTCACAGTCATTCTCTTTCATAGCTAGGATTATAGGCCCAAACCACCACATACAGTTAGTTCTGATGACTAACTATAATATGATACATGCATGTAAAATGCAACCCAGTCAAGGAGATTTCCCTCCTAATTGCCGTATTTTTCTTTCTCTCTGTGTGTTATGAAGCTTCAGTATTTTCTCCTCTGGTTATTTTTAGATGCATCATTAACTACTGTAGTGTTACAGGGTTTCCTTTCCCCTGCTGTGTAACAGTGAAACAGCTTCCCTTGAATTAAGAATGCACTGTCTACTACTGTTCCGTCTTCTCTTGTTATTCCTAGACTCCAGTAGTTTCTGGTATACCTTCTGTATCTTGCAATGTTTTGTATAATTTAAACCACAATACTATGCTAGACATAGCATGGAGATCATCACAGTTACTGGACAGGTGAATAAGTTAATGAGTATAATACAGTTGAAGTTTATGGACCATATCTCTGATTACTTGCAGTTTTGTGTTTTTAATAATAATTGCTAAATTTTCAAAGAATTATTTCAAGTGTAACTGGAAATTCTTTAGGAGTAGTAAAATTATTTTTTTTAGCTGTTTTAGTATGAATTATATGACATGAAGAAAATAGTATCTTTCTTCAGTTCATGTCAACATATTTGTCTGGGGATTGTGGTTGGGGTAGGCAGTGAGTTAGCATCTGAAAAGATGCATAAGCCTGGGAAACTGATTCTTTATCGTCAGTTTTGGAATTTTGCATTTTAATTCTCATGCAAGAATTTTATTTTATTACTTTAGTGTAGCACATTTCTATATTCCTCATTTGTATATGTTTGCTGTCTTTGAAGGTGATTTAAATTCTGAACTGAAGGACCAATAAATAAATAGTTGAGATCACATGACTTATCACTAGTCTCTTGTTTATGGCATATCTGTCATTTGCAGCCCTATGAATATGAATAGTGTACTTAAGCTACACTAAAGACTGTTAATATGAAAGGTTTGATTACTGTGTACCTCACTTTGTGACTCAAGAAACTAAAGATATTAATCCAAAGATTATATACAGTAAGATTAGTACCTCCAAAAATTGTGTGTGTGTGTGTGTGTGTGTGTGTGTGATTTATGAATGCACCTGCATCCTTTCTCTAAAAACATTTTTTATTCTATGTGAGCAACTCTATCATTTTGGAAATTAGAAAATGGATAACTTGAATGATGATTTTTTTCAATGAGCATATCAAATAAATTTATTTCATATTGTGTTTTTTAATAATTGTAGAGGATATTGAAAACTTGAATATATAGAATAAATTTTAATATTTGTTCAAATCAGCCAGATGTGAAGAAGGTCATATTATTGATTAAAAGCAGGTTTATGATGTCTCTATTCAAATTGCATATCACTATGAATCCAGAAATTCTAATTTGTATATAATCAATTTCCAGATATCCCAGGAGATGATCATATGTTAAGAACAGAATCTTCTTCATGTGTATATTTGGCATTCTAAATCACCTAAGAGTTATTGTTCTAAAATTAGTACTTCAGGAATATTCTTCTTGTGTGTTATACTTTAAACAAATATAATAACTAAGAAGAAAACAGTACTTTTGTACTTTTTGTATTTCAAGATTTTCTATAAATTCTTGGGTATGTGTAGTGCAAGAAACAAGAGGTTAATCTCTATAGTAGCCTGTCTACTGATAGAGTTGTTTTTGGGAAAAGCATAAAGATTTAGGGCTCTTTTCCTTTTGTTGTAAACAACATATGCTTCCTCTATCCATATGGATTTGTTTTGTGGGTAGTTTGCATTAAGGTTATATTCTACAGGCTTATGCAGAAAGATAGCTGACACTAGAGTTGAGTAACTGTACCTCATTTGAATGCATTAATTCTTTCACTTATGTATGCTGTAAGTGAGGTTTTTCTTTCTCATATAACTGTTTGCTATCTCAATTTATAGGTCACAGGAATAATAATGAAAAACATTTCAAAACCTAGCCCTAAATCTAGCTTAATAGTATGGTTATGGATTAGAATTGTTCTCATTCTTGGTACAATTGTCATTAGATGGTACCCCAGATCTTAAAACTTTTACTTAGTGATGGAATGCCTGTTTCTGTACTTTTTGACTTCTTATTGTGACTGCAAGTAATTCTGCTTTGCTTAAGGAGATATAATAAATATTAACTGTGTATGTGCTATAGAAAATTAGTCCAATAAGCAGTTTGTGAAGATGTTAGAGACCAGCCATGCTACATAGCTTCATAGATATATACTGTAATAATGTAAATAATGCCTAGTTAAGTATGACAGTTTCTCTCTTTCACTTCCTTTCTCACAATCTTGTATTTCTTTTTAATGATGAGATGACTTGAGCTATAAATGCTTCCTTTTCTTAAGAAGAAGGTGGATATGTTTATAGCTTCAAGATAAAATTGAAATTCAAAACATGTCTAAATTACAAGAATACCTAAATGCAAGCAATCTTGGTCTCTAACTACATGTATACTGCTTTTTTCTTATTTCAATCTGAAGTGACGTGGGTTTAAACTTAGTTGCCCCAATGTATATGTTTTCCAGGGTCTAACTCACATATTATTTGAAAATGTGGAAAAAATTCAGGTGCAAGTTATTGGACACAGCACACTGAGTTTTTGAGCTAGATGGAATTTTAGTGTTCATTTGACTGCATTTCTTCATTTTGCAGATTACAAATTTGAGCAGGAGATAGGGTGTGAAATATTTTCAAGGGCAGCTGACCAGCTTTGAAGCAGAACCTAATTTGATCTCAGGCCCATGACTCCTCTGCTATTGGTAAGCTTCTTTGTCCTCCACATTTTAAACCATTTGCTTGATTATCAGACTTGCAATTTGAGCAAGAAAATAAGTACATGAAATAACTCGAACTGATTTTGTGTGATTGAAACACAGGAGAGGGAAAAATATTAGACAGCATGGGAAAAACAGGATTTGCAACCACAGTAAAGTGTCTAATACTCTGAGGAACCAATGATTTGTTTGAAGAAATATTATAATCAGACATGATATATAATAAAAATTATTTGTAAATTAAGGCTGCGTTTTTTCCTGTTTAGCAATGAAACGTTTTCTATGTTTTCCTTCCAATAGTCTTTGGAAAAGGAAATTGAGTGAAAAATGATTTTTTTTCTGAAAAAAAATATTAATTATTTGTTAATATTTAGTTTCTTCAGACATGATGCTGAGTGCACGGAGGCCAAACATCTGGACCTTAAATATTTCCCGATTCAAATTCATTTTTATCTATGTATACAAAATAATTTACTCAACTCTGTCCTTATCCTAATGGTTCATTTTGATTTTTAACATTTATCCTTTTTTTCTCAAAGCATATTTGCTTTACTTCTGCTTACCACAAAGAAGAGAAAGAAGAAGCTCATCAACTTCATAAAGTATTTTAAATATTCTGTAGGGAAAGGAACCTTATGCCTAGAAATACTGTTCTCATTTGTACACAAAGGAGGCAATGTTCTCACTAAATGTTAGCTAATACTAGACAACTAAAAATATAACTTTGCTCAAAAAGACCACTGTGGTCCAATTTAATTTGGTGTCTGTGTGCTCAGGAGGTGATTCAAGATCAGGAGGTACTGAAAATTACTTCATTTCTGTGACTTCTGTTTGATGATGATTAAATACAGGCCATTATTTTTTCTGTGATTAGGAAATCACAGTATTACAATACTTAGGTACTCTGGTTTATGGCCTTTGTAATTTACACATGCACATTGCATATCAAATACTCACTTTTAAAAAATTGCTAAATACGATTTGTTGTTGTGACATTACTGGAGAAAGATTCATATGCAACTATAAAGTTCACTATCGCATTCTGAAGCATGTGATTTGTTAACATTTTAAGGATTTTTCAAAGTTTAGAAAACAGAAGTCATTTGCCCCATGTGATTCTTTTTGCTATAGTTTTTTTTTTTTTTTTTTAACTAGGGATTATTTCTCTTTAAACACTTTTCATCTCTTTGAGACCTGTGTACAAGGAATTGTAAGAAAGAAGTATATTAGTTTATTCATCTTTGAGGGTGTATTGCCAACCTACAGATGCAAAGAAAACAGCATCAGGCTATTGCTATTAAATTTTTAGAAATACTACCCATGCAGTAAGATTTCCTGACCTTGCAGGCTAATAAAATATTTTAATGTATAAGAATCAGCCGAGCATGTGGGTGGATAAGTCACTGTGCTAATTAGTCAGCCCTCTCCCAAGAGCTGTGTATGACTTAGTGGAGTGTGTTTAGCATCACAAGTAAATCAACATTGTTGCACAGGGAAGCATCATTTCTGAGTCATTTCCATAACTCTGCCACCTTGACTTTCCAATAAAATTCTCCAAGTTTATGATTGCAAGAGCTTGTAAAAAGAATGTGGCGGGAAGGAAAATTGATGTCATGCATAATCGTATGATAACCATAGAACACTAGCTCTGCGTCGGGATACATTCCAGAGTAACTGAAATAAACATGCAAATATGCAGGCCTGAGTACATAAATGAACAATGGTGAGTAAGTCACTTTTATTGCAGTTGACCTGATGCCATTATTCTGGCATTTTTGCTACTTTATTTACCCATGCTACTTTAGGATGTGGGTTGAATAAAAAGAAATAGGATGAATCGCTACCTCAAGCTGTGTCCCAGGCTGGTATCACATGAGAGCAGCAAAGAAAACTTGCTTAGTTTTTTTTTTTTTTTTTTGTGCATCTTCCAAGGAGCAGAGAATAAACTAAGATAACAATTAACTAATGTCTTGCATGATTGTACTATCTCAGTTTTAGCTTATTGTCATAGATTCTATAATATATTTTGCAAACATTTCTACTCTCCACACCTAAAAGGTATGCCAAAAAGGGACTGTTATGATTATCTAAGTGTATAGATTTAAAATGGCACACCATAGAATGAAATGAAATCCAGAGATCGAGATGACAACCTTGAAGGTGTCAAGATCTAATGCTATATCTGCCAAGTTCGTTGAATTAATGTCTTCATGAAGATTTGAGGATGATCAGGTGATTCAAAAACCTGAAAGTAAAAAAAAGTAAACACAACAGTCCTCTGTGATGCTTTTCCCCCCTCCCTGTTTTTTAGTAACAAAAACAAACAACAATAAAAATATAGGCACAAGCCATTTTGTTTCCTAATTCATTTTCTTAGCTCTATCCTTTCCAACATGGTTTCATGCCTCTTCTCAACTGTAAATATCTGAAAAGAGCAAACAACCTTCACTTTCTTACAGACAGTTCCCTTTGTAAACATTTACAATCTGGCTTCTGTGTCTTAGTATACTGAAATGGTTCTCTTGACAGTCGCCAATGTCTAGCCATAACTCCAGTGTTTAGGTCTTTGAAACTCCTCATCCCTTTTTGGGAGTTGTGTAGCATTTAGGATCCTTAAAAACTCTCTTGGCTGCTTCTGTCTCCTGTGTGGACATAAATGATGCTACAAGCCCAGAAAGAGCTGCTTTTTTGTTTTCAGTGTTTAACTCATTATTCTTAACTCTTTAAAAGAGGCCTTAAGTTACTTTCTTTATATCTCTTTTTTGTTTGTCATTTTACACATACTGAACGGGTTCAGACTACTGGTAGGCTTTTTTAGATTTATTTTCTCAGCTTTCACTTTTCTCTTCAATTACTAGTTCCTATTTTCAACAATTTGTAACCATGTTTATTTGAATTTGGCATAACTGAATCTAACTTATCTTTTCCTTTAAAACCATCCAAATCAATACTCTACCATTGATTATATCACCAAATCAAAATTAAAGCAAATCTGGATGTGTTGGTCCATGACAGTAATCTCAAGACTCAGAAATCTCATGTACTAGCATTGTGAGTTTGATGCAAGTCTAGGCATCTTGGGATAGATAGAGAGACCTTGATTCTAAAGACTATACTCATCCTTGTGCGTGCACACACACAAACTGACTTAAATCAAAATCATACTTTTGATGCTCTTTCCTTTTCCCTCCTTTCTATGCTCCTGTTCTTTCATTGGTAACAAATCCCAAAAGTTAGATAAGGCAAGAAAAGCTTCTACTGCTGAGGTACAAATGAAACCCTCATTCATGTCTTTCAGATTATGTTTCCATTCATTTATATTCTCTCTCTCTCTCTCTCTCTCTCTCTCTCTCTCTCTCTCTCTCTCTCTCTCTCTCTCTTTCTCTCTCTCTCTCTCTCCCTCCCTCCCTCCCTCTTTCTCTCTCCCTATCTATCATCTCTCCTTCTCTCTCCCTAACCTTCTTTATTCTTTATGTAAGATCTTAAAATACAAAACATTTCAGTTGCTATAGTTTCCCAGCTGTAAGACATCTTTCTCTTTTATTGAAAATAGAATTTTTCCACACAATATATCTTGATTACAGCTTCCCTTTCCTCCTCTCATCCCAGTTCCTGTCCACCTCCTCTCCTATCTAGATCCATTTTCTTTTTGCCTCACATTAGAATCCAAACAGGCTTCCAAGCAATTAAAAAAAAAAGTAACATGTTGAAATTAGACAAATAATATACAAGGAAAAGACCTGAATGTAGGAACAAGAATCAGAGACCCACTCATTTGTTAACAAAGGAACCCCCAAAACCACTAAGCTAGAAGCCATAACATATATGCAAATTTATATGCAGAGGCCATGTTTATACGTGTACAGGATTGATGTGATGTGTTTTTAATGGCATTCTTCATCTACTCTGGCTCTTATACTTTATACTTTTTCCATCTACTCTACTATAGGCCTTCTTAAGCCTGGAAGGGAGGGATTTGGTCAAAATATCCCATCAAGAGCTCTCTCTCTCTCTCTCTCTCTCTCTCTCTCTCTCTCTCTCTCTGTGTGTGTGTGTGTGTGTGTGTGTATGTGAGAAATGTCTGGCTGTGACTCTCTATCTTTCTATACTTGTTCCCATCTGCTACAGTAAAAATCATCACTTATATTTGCTGAGCCAGGTACTGATGTATGAGTATAGCACAATATCACTAGGAATCATTTTATTAGTACATTCTTTCAGCAGAATATTCATATTTGGTTTACCCTAAGTTTCTGGGCTATCCAGTTGCAGGTTCTTTTTCATTGAAGCACTGTAATATATTGTTTCCATCTCATGGGTCTAAAGTCATTTTAGATATTTGTTGGTTACTTTTACAATTTTTGGATCACCATTGCCTTGTCATATCTTACAGGCATGACACTACCATAGATCAAAGTGTTTATAGTTGGGTGACTATTTGCATTTCTCATTTGGTAGCATGCAAAATATACTCCTTTGCAGATTCCTTGAAGCATGGAGCATTTTGTAGTTACAAATTTGACTTCTCTGTGTCCAATGAGTTGTGTAATAGTTGGTCCTAGCCTGTGAGAAATCATCTGTATTGGTATATTTTCCAATATCAGCTCAATTATATACAACCAAACACTTGAACAGGCTCTTCCCTCTGATAGATTAGTCTGACACTACTGCATTTTCTCCTCATATCTTGCTGTTTTGGTTCTCACATCTTTGTTACTATTTCTACTGTTCCTAACAAGGTAGACCAGCACAGGGGCAATGTCACTCATCAGAAAAATGTCTGTCCATCCTAGTCAGAGAAGCTTCTTCTTGTAGATAATTTTGGGTCAGACACATCCAGGTAGGAGGAAAGGTAAATAAGGATGACCAGTGTCGCATGCAACTTGAGTGAGGGTGAGTCTTTCCTTGAAGGGACTTCTTAGGAAGAAATCTTCCATTTGTTAGCTCATGTTTATATACAGATACTAAAGATAAAGGACAGACAGTCCACACCCATGCATATAGTCCAATCATCCTGTCAGTCAGGCAAGGCAAGGATATACCCATTCCTAATCTTGGAATCAGCTTTCATTTTACCATAAACTTATAAAAGAAACCCTGAAACAGAACTTCAGTGAGCTCTTGCCATATTTTTCTAAGCCTTTTCCATTCTATGGAGGATATTCTATAATAATTCTTTTTGTTATTGTTTAAAGAAGATCCTACTGTGCAGGCCTTGTTGACCTAAAACTTACTATATGGAACAGACTTATCTTTAGCTCGTACAGATCCTCCTGCCTCTGTCTCTTTAGTGTTGGAATTAAAGACATTTATCACAACAATTCTGGATGCTCTGTTTTCATTACCATTTTGTTTTATGAAATTGTTTGTTCAAGACATCAAGAATCACACTACAAGACAGACATTCTGTTCTATAGTTGCAGAATCCATTGTATAATGGAAATGTGGGACTTCCTTCAATTAAGCAAAAAAAATGCCTAAATTCATATGTTTCACCTCTTATGCTTTAATCACATGTCCTATAACATGTACATCATTAAATATCAACCCCTGGGTCAGTCGTTACGACTGCAAGGCTTATATTATTCAAAATTAGAAAGCAAGACACAAATATTTCATTGTGAACTAGGCTCAAATTCACTTTTAGTTTGTGGAGGGTTTTTAAATGTCCTGATAAACTAAACTAAAATTATTGTCAGTATCTTAGCATTGAGGGCTTTGTAGAACAATGTGCCTGAAAATCTAAGTTTATTAGTTGGTACTTATCTAGAAAAACAAACAAACAAATATTTTTTCATGTGGCCTCTGAGTGTGTGTGTGTAATGAAAACCACAACTGTTGGGAGCCGACTTTAGTAGAAAGCGGCTAGATCAACTTTGCAGCCATCTGGAACCATATACCCTGACAAAAGATTTGGTTTTCAATAGCCTACAACAGCTGAAACACACTGTGATATCCCACATATTTTGTGTTGCTGTTTACTGCCCCCAGCTACAAGGTACACGTGGTGGCCACGCCTACAAGGCATGCAGTTCATGTGCTGTCCACGTGCTATCTACACCATACATGCTTATAAGACACATGTGCTATCCACGCCTGCAAGGCATTGAGGTGCACGTACTGTCCACGCTATAGACGCCTGTAAGGATTACGTCATATCAACACCTGCAAGGCACGTGGTATCCACGCGCCTACAAGGCACGTAACAAAAGCCTATAAATAGCTCAGAATTCCCTTCAATAAACGAGACTTGATCAGAATCTCTGTCTTGTCTCCATTCTTCGCGTCTCTTCCCCTTTATCCCCACTCTCTCTCTCGCTAGACCCTGACCCTTGGACCGGAACAACAGCTTGGGCCAAGACACAGTGGCCGCCAAGCGTGGAGCAGAACAGGCCAAAGCATTTTGGCCCACAAAGCCGGACAGTACGGGCCGGGACACACAACCAAAATCATATTCATATATAGATGGCAAGCTGCGGATTTAGTCTAAAATATTGAACAGTAATACAAAGTTTCATAGCTACCCCCTACCAAAACCACTAAACAACTAACCTCCCACAAACAACAACAACAAATATTTTTATTAAGAATAATTAACAATAACAACCCCACAAAAACTAATGCTTTCACATGAATGTTAAAAGAAAATAGGGTCCCTCACAATACACAAGCAGAAAGAATAGAAACAGGCAACCTGAAGAGATAGGAGGTGGGGTAGGGACCCTCTAGAATTGTACTAGAGGCCTGGGAGGGGAGAGACTCCCAGGACTCAAAGGGAGGGACCTTAGATGAAATGTCCTACAGTAAGGAGTGGGAACTTGCAGAGTCCATCTCCAGGAGAAAGATAAAGCATCAAGTGGAGGGATAGGGTTGCCATTCCACAGTCAAAAACTCAGACCTAGAATTGCTCCTATATGAAAGAACTGAAAGGACAAAAATGGAGAACTTGAAAAAAAAGGAGTTCCAGTGATTAGCCCAAATTGGTATCCAGCTTAAGGAGAGGCCCTAAGGCCTGACACTATTACTGAGTCTATGGTGTGCTTACAAACAGGGGCCTACCATGACTGCTGTACGAAGGGCCCAACAAGCAGCTGAGTCAGATGCAGATATTTACACTCAACCAATAGACAGAAGCTGGTGACCCCTGTGGTTGAATTAGGAAAAAGCTAGAAGAAGCTGAGGAGGAGGGTGCCTATAGGAAAACCAGCAGTCTCAACTAACCTGGATCCCCGAGGTATCTCAGAACTGAGTCATCATACAGGCAGCATACCCCAGCTGTTATGAGGTCCCCAACACATATACAGCAGAAGGCTACCAGGCCTGGATTCAGTCAGAGAAGATGCACCTAACCCTGAAGAGACTTGAGGTCCCAAGGAGTGGGGAGGTCTGATGGGGTAGGGCTGGGGGTGGGGGATAGTCTTGGAGACAGGAACAGAGGGGAAGAGAAGGTGTGGGGTATGGAACAGTCGGAGGGTGGACGAGGATGGGGATAAAATCTGGACTGTAAAAAAAGTTTAAATAATATTTTTTTAAGTAAAGAAAACAGGTTTGTTCTCTTCACATATCAGGTATTAATAAATTCTTCTTGTTTATTGAAAGATCAGTGCATTTACTTTTGTTAAAAAGCACATTTAGGGCCTTGAAGTCACGTCACCCTAGGCACGTGGATTGAGATAATAGATGCCATTATATGGGCTTGTGCATCTCTCTTACTGTGTTGGGTTTGAGTTTTGTGTCAAGGTTTTTGGAGTTCTAAGGATTTAACTACATTTTGGCTATGTAATCTCCCTAATAAGAGACTCACATAATTGGAAAAGATCTGTGGTTTAGTTTAGAACTGTAAGAAAAAACTTAAATCAAAATTTGTTTGATAGAAAGATAATATGATTAGAATAATTACATAGATTTGCATATCAGTGTAGAACTGTAAATTGCAGACTTCAATTAACTGCTGTATTTTGTCTTCAGTATTTTGAAAATATGAGAGCAATGAACTGAGCAATTCGGGATTTTAATTTCATAAAATACTCTTTTAGAAAAATAAATAGAGACAGTTTTATGTTGTCTGTAGTTTTCCCTTTCAAGATCAACGTTCTTCAATTTACTATTATTGCAGACCTGGATCTTGTTATAGAACTTTATCACTGTAATTCAATGAATAATGAGTGTAATAAATATTTAGTAAGTGCACCCATAGCACTAAGCACAATAGAAAACAAGTTATAGTTATAATTTTTTAAGTTTATTGATATTTACCTATACATCACATAACTTTACTGTCTTTTTAAATTTGAAACCCACTTCCTACAAGCAAATTTTTCTTAATTTTCTAAATGAAAGATCAAATTAAAGTAAAAGTTTTTAACATGTGTAACTAGTATTAGTTTTCCTCCTCTTGATTCTTTAACCAGTCTGTCAATATCCCTTTAAATCTTTCAAATCACTCTTACATCTCAGGATACATACCTGAACTCAGTATACCATGGGACTCACTTTTAAATGTGTGTGTGTGTGTGTGTGTGTGTGTGTGTGTGTGTGTGGTCTCTGCTAACATATCTAAGCCTCTTAAAACTTTCTGTATCCCCATAAGATCAACATTACTTATAATACAGGAAACTCTTCTATTTATAGTAAAGAATCACTAAGGTCATTGGAAATAATCCTGCTTCCATTATTTTAGAGACACTTCAACAGTTTTTGTAATACCATTCAACATCATTAATCATTATCTACTTACTGAATTTCTTTATGTGATCTGCATATTTGTGTTTCTCTAGGACTTGAACATGCACTGGACAAGGATATAGAACATGGACTGACAAACATGTACCTTCCATTTCACTGTCAGGTGATAGGGAATAATCTAATCAAATGTGAAGAGATATGATGATGTTCTAAGAAAGCAAGAGGATTGAACAATAATGTACATTACAACTTTACCCAATAAGCAGGTAAGGTTTTACTTCAAGGTAAAATTTCAGAAAAGAACTGAGGACTCTATAAAAAGCAGAAGCTGAAAATCTGTTGTATATTAGAGGAACAGCAAAGATGCCAACATGTTTGAAATAGTATGAGCTGCTGAAAAAAATGGCAGGAAAAAAATTGGAGAAATAATTCTGGCCCAGATCATGTAACACTTTGTATACCATTAAAAAGATACTTTCATTGCAAATGTAATGTTGGTGTCTCATGACGACTAGTCATACATATGCCCACATTTGTAAAAAACCATTGTGTTTGCTTCACTGAGAATAGAATATAGCAGGATGCACTAGAAACAAAGAAACATAGCACATGTTTGTGGAAAATGGTAGCTTAGATGACATCTTGGTGAGATGTAAATTCATTCTGGGTTAATTCTGAGTGTAAACCTAATAAAGCATAATGGATTTGTAGATCAGACAGTTGATGAGTAAATAAAGTGTGCACAGAATAAAAAGTATTCAATTTTCTAAGAAGAGACAACATCAGCAGTTCTCTGGTAGACATGTTGTGTCTGAAATTCTATTATTAATTAGTTGAAAACATATTAAGCAATTGACCACATGAGCCAACAATACCAGTATCCTTACATTACAGTGTTGTCAGGTTATAAATGATGCTTATATCAGTAATGTTAAATGACTTATTAAAGAAGGTGCATATGTAAATGATTGGAGGCCAAGAGCTGCAGTCCTATCTCCTTCACAGTGCAGACATGATAAGGCATGAAGAGATTGTGACATCCAGGACTACAGCTTGTCCTGGGAGCACATTGAATAAAACCAGAGATGACAATATTTTTCTCAAAGAGTAATTAATGATAATTATTTAGTGGATTTAGGGATGTAGAAATGATTTGTTACTTTGATAAACAACTTCCAATGAACTGATACATGTACTTGACAGATGGGATGGTTTGCAAGAAACATAATGTCATAATGTCATAATGGGACTGAAAAAGTACAGAAAACTCTTGAATTCGAGGTTTATTTTTACTTGTAAAGGAGCCCAAAGAAAAAAAATCTAAAGAAAATTTATTAGAGAGAGGAGAATTTGTATTTTACTGGAAAGGCTGTAGGAGAAAATTTTAGTGCTGTTTATAGCTATAGAAAAGAATTGCTTCATAATCTTAATGCCATCTAGGAAGTTATTTAGATAATAAAAATGTTATCCTTATCAGAGGCCCTTGGAGAATACTAAAGGCTAGTAGCCCTACAGAAACTGTGTCTCGGGGCTGAGAAGCAGGAGAAAGTTTGGATAGATACTTCTGGGGTATTTGAACCTGAAAATGAGGAAGATTTCATCTGCTTTAAATTTATATTGTCATGTTTCATGCACTTCTATGTGTCATTTTGTTTAGCATCATAAATCATCCCTTGAAAGTAATTGAATACTTTCATATTAACCATTCAGTAAAAGGAATTGCACTCTCATCTTAATGTACCAGATCACTGTTACAAAAAGTTTAGGGTATTGGCCTGATTTCTTTGGCAAGTTTTATTGTCACAGAGTAAATTAATATCACAGCACCAAGTCTTCATCTCTTCATTTGAAAGGTGGGATAGGAAGTCTGAGAAGACTATTCTTTGTTTTAAAGATACCCGTTAAAAACAGTTGAAACAGGTGAACTGAGAAATGTAGAAGATATATTTGCAGTCAAATACATTATAGCAAGCTTTCATTTTAACCTACTTTCATGCAAAATAGTGGCATTATAAATAAAAAATTACATGAGACTTTTGTAATGTCCTAATGTCAGAAAATAAAATGAGATGAATATAATTTGACAAAGATTTAATTACAGAATAAACTCTGCTATCTCTTCTATGTAGTGAAATTACTGCTCTTGTCAAACAGAATTTTAATTAGAAAAGGATTATCATGTACAATATATAGGAAGGTTATCAATTTTCCAAAGATTTAGAACATGGCAGAATGTACTTAATACTAAATTAAATCAAGCACACCTTAATCACTGTCATGACTCCAAAGTTTATTCTAAATACTTTTGTATATGTAAAGTAGATACAGCAGCTGTAGAATATGACTAAAGGTACAAACCAGCTTAATGAGTAGATTATAATTTAAATTTGAGAGTACTGGGAGAACGAAGACTAAAGTTTGGAATAAGTAGTTTTATGAATATGAAATACAATGGTTGGGGCAAGCTTACCTGTCAATTTAGTCTTCTGCATTTACAGAAACTGTGAAACAGGATTGGCTCTATTTTCACAGAAATCTCCAGTGGCTGTCATTTCTGAACAAGCACACATCTCTCTAAATTTGAAGTCCTTAGATTTCTTAAAATGCTATCTTTAAGGAATATGGTAGCATATTTAATGGGAAGAAAGATAAGTAGGTACCTCCAGATAAATGAACTATGGCTCATGTCCAATGAGACTGCTTGAAATAACTGGGAAGCTCTCCCAAAAACAGTTCTGGTGATGACTGAGGAAGTGTTAGAATCTCAAGAATAGGAAAATTTTACCCTGAAAGTAGAGTTTTATATGTTACTTTTATTTGTAATGGCCTCTAGGAGTACATCTGAAAAATTTGTTAAAATTCATATATTGATTTTAAATGGCTATAAACATAATATATGCAAAGTAGGAATTAAGAAATGATTTATTAATTTGTAAAGAAATATGAGCTTTTCAGGATCCAGCCAGGCAAATGAAGTTCTGGGGCAGGTTGGGTTTTTATTGTTGTTGTTGTTTTCTGTTGTTTCTACTTGTTTGTTCTTACCCTAAAAATTTTGATATAAAGATGTATCACTTATGAGAGGTCTGGTGTTTTATAAGGTATGTACTGATGGTAACTATTAAAAGTTGGTCTTCTTCGAGGCTTGGACATTCAGAGTCTGGAATCCCTATGAAGGGAAATCTGGAGAAGCTGAAACTTAGACTCTGGAGGAGGAGTAACTGCTCACTCTGTTGAAGCAGGTATCTCTGAGGGAGTACCACAAGCGTGATTCTTAAAAGTGTTGAAAAAATTGCAAACTGAAATCAGCCACTGCCGCTCTTCAGATGAAATGCCACTGCCAGGTGAAAAAAGTGTCACTGTGGTGATGTTGTGAGCAGTGGGAAGCAAAAGTAGGGACAGGAAACTCAGAAGAAAAAGCAACTCTCTCTTTTCCCTTCATCCTGTCAAGTGCTATTCTTATATCCTGTGGCAGAGAGTCAGCAGCCAGCTGAACACAGCAGAAATAGATCAGCAAGTCATAGATACACCAGTGCATGATTCCGGAGCGCAGAAGATAGGCTGGGAGTCCAGAGTGATCAAAGTATGTGGAACATACTTAACAATGCACTCCCAAGTACCTAACACATTTGAACACAGTTTTTTCGTTAGTATATAAAACTTGAGTTGCAGCATGAGAGTTAAATACTGTCTAGAATTTCCTTTTGCTCAACAGAATTAAATATTGACTCCTTGATCAGTATCTTTGCATTTTTAAGAGTTGGCTGTCAAAAGAAAATCCCAGAATATTTATAAACTATTTTTACACTTTCCTTCAGCTCAGCTGAGTGGGTAATTCTTTGTAGTGATTTTATCTCTCTGTTCTTGTATATGTATTTGATATTTAATTTTTTTCTTGATTTATTTTGTGATATTTTGCTTTCATTATGCAGGTATGTAAGAATATAAGAGTATAGATTATAAAATATTTATCACAGACACACTGTTTTATATACCATTCCTTGCTCATAAGAGAGTAATGCTTTATACTAATTCTAAAGTTACCTCATGCAGGTGTACTCTTTTACAGTTTTCTCAACTGTCAATTAACAATTAGCAATGCAAACAATTCTACAAGCCTCTGGTTATCTTCACCAAAATCAGAGAAGAGCATGAGATTAGAATTGGCATGAGCTAAACTTCTAGAACCTTTACAAAAACTATTGAAATCAGTTCACTCAAGAAAGTCTCTCAACAATGAAATAGCATTTATAGGAAATTATTTGTTTTCTTTATTAATAGCAGTGTTAAATTGTTCAGTTGGGCCTCATGTCAAAAGAATGTTTTTGTTTCTTAAAGGAATAAAAGGTAAAAAGGAATAAAAGAAAAGTTGGTCAGGCAGAACAAGAAGAAATAAGATTTTCTAAAATAAGTAGATTTTAATTGCATCAATCGCTGGTGTTATTTTTTCCTCAAGTATTCTAAGTCAATTCTTCCTATGCCTCATTGCATAATACCAAGGCTACTTACAGATATCATGTAGAATATTCAAATCTTAACTCCTTTCTCTAAACTAGCAAGCCTTTATATTCTACTTAGCTATTGAGAGGAATCAATGCAATGGTGCAAGCTTTTTAGTTCATTCACTGAAATCATGAATGTATTGGGAAATTTTTAGTTTGAAATTGAAGTGTATACCTATGAGAAATTGAATTATAATTTGTAATTATAATTTGAATTATAATTATAATTTGTGTTTATGATGTAGAAGATTAAAGATCTTAGTAGTTTACAAAGAGCTAGCCTCATGTCTCCTTTGAATAATTATTTTCAGATTACACAAAAAGGTCAATATGATGATTTTATCTAATTAAGTAGTAAACATTCTCAGTTTAGCTTAAATGGGTAAAAATGTCTTAGGAATCTGATATTTATCTGACTATACTCTCAAATTTTAAACTGAGTCAGAAGACACTGTATGGCATTGGTTCGCCTTGCCATTTGTTGTTGGTCATTGTTTGTCATGGCTTCATAAAGAGAAATACGACCAAAGACCTTCTAGTGCTATTCCAGTGGTTTCTTGCTGCTTCTGCAGACTCCATGTGATTGACAGAACTTTAAGGTTTCTTCAGAATTGAACTGACACTGTGTTTTCAGAATGATACTTGCAAGTGGACAGAGCTACAGTTACTGATTTGTTTGAACTGAACTGCTGATATCCTGACAATGTAGATTGGATTCACTCCAAAGAAGGATTTCTAATTTCTAAACAGGTCCACATCTTTCTTTGCCCTACTAACCTTTCCTTTCCACTACCTCTAGTGGGTGGTGGGCTGAAGGGAGGTTAAAGTATTTAAGAAGTAGTCTTATTAAAAGTAGGTTTTGAAAAATACAAGCCTACATGATGGCATCAGAAGAGTAAAATAAAATACTTAGAAATGTACTCAATGAAAGAAGTTCAAATGTGTCCACTGCAAACTACACTGTGAAAATGTGCTGAAACATAAATAAGTTTTAAAATACCTTAAGCCATAGATTTAATACAGACCTTTAATTTTAACTTAAGGGCTTTTATATTTATCCCAGTCCTTAGAGAATGGTTATATGGATTGAATTTTAGGCAAATGTCCCTGTGATGCTTTATTTTTCATTGAAGAAATTTTTACAAGTTCAAGGAAATGGAAAATCAAAAGAAAGTGTGAGGCTAGATAACTGGAGAAAACTGAACTCAGTATCATTTGCATTTAATTCAGTGTACTGGCAGATCTGGAGCCAGCACAGGGAGAACTGTCATTCCAGAGATTTAGTAATTAAAAAAAAAAAATGTCACAGGGGATAGGTAAGCCTACTTAAGGATGTTGAAGATTACTTTATCACAGAGCTAATAAGTAGAACCAAACCTTGTTTTTGAACTGTTTCTGAAAGGCATGAGTTGTACACAAGAGTTCAAGATTAATAAAATAGCCTTTTTTATTATTTAATGAAAGAATAATAAAATAGCTTGTCTTATGAAGATGTACCCTCAATGCATTGAAAAATACATATACAGCTCTGTGTCTCAGGTCTTTACTCACAGTTGGTTGTGCATTTGTTTCTTATGATCCAGAATGTTTCTGGGTTAGAATGGTAGAGTTCCATATTAGCTATAACCTAAAATAATAATACAACAAGAATAAAAATAAATGAACAGCTGGTATTTGCTTTCTATACACAGGGCAACAAGGACTACTCCAATAAGCAGTGTCTCAGAAAATACAAATGTATGGTTGTGACTTTATTATTCTTATATTGAGTGTGAAGAAATTGAAGCCTGGAAAAGAAATTTACATTAATCAGAAGTTTTTGAAATCAAGCCAGTATCATTTTATTCCAGGATGCAAATTTCAAAATTTATTGTTACAGCATTTTCTTTCATTAGAAAGGAGTTGAGACAGAAATTTACTATAAATACTGAAGAAATGTATTCTCCACCTTACTACTGTTAAGTCAATATGTATGTAGCTGTATTAAGTACAACAAGAAGATTTATCTTTCTGTGTAGGAGGAAAATAAAACAAATAGAAGAGAATTTTGATGAATAATGACAGAATCATAAAAGAAAAATTATTTTAGGTTAACATGAGGATTGGTGATTTTAAAGCCCTCTTTGCTCAGGGCAAGGTCCTAAGGCCTGTCACTATTACTGAGGCTATACAGCGCTCACATAAAGGGACAAATCATGACTGCTTTCCAAAAGAGGGCATCTGAAACATCAACAAGTATCTGAAAGAGTCAGATGCAGATATTTGCACGCATCCAATGAACAGAATCTGCTGACTTCCGTGGTAGAATTAGGGAAAAGCTGGAAGAAGCTGAGGAGGAGTATGACCCTGTAGAAGGACCAGAAGTCTCAATTAACTTGGACACCCTGAGATCTCTCAAATACTGGACCATCAACCAGGAAGCATACAACAATTGATATGAGACCCGGAACACATATACAGCAGAGGACAGCCTGGTCTGGGTTAAGTCAGAGAAGATGCACTAAACCCTCAAGAGACTGGAGACCTCAAGGAGTTTAGCCTCTGGTGCAACAAGAAGGGGGGAAGGGAGATTGGGGGTGAGGGTGGGTACATACTCCTGGAGACAGGGGGCAGGGAGGGTGTATAGGATGTGGAATAGTCGGTGGGATGACTAGGAGGGGAATAAAATCTGGAGTTTAAAATAAATTAATTAATTAAAATAACAAAAAGATAAAAAACTAAAATGACTGTGTCCTCAAAGCTACAAACTATTCATAGCTTCTGGGTAGATGTTGGGGCTTAGGAGCCCATTTTCCCCTCCAGGGTAGAAGTTAACTGCCTTGATATTCTGCCAGTCTTCCTCAGACAACTGTAGTTGCTGTGTGATAGTCCTTGTAAAATATTGATATAAGCAATCAAGTGGATTTAGCTTTACTAAGAAATGTAGTAACTATAGGAGAATATAGTGGTTTTATTTTCTGGAGTGCATTCAAAGGTTCACCATATCTTCCCAGTAAAATTAGTTTTGTTCTGGATTTCTCTGACCTCTGGCTCTAAAAAACTTTCTCTCTGCTCTCTCTTGATACTTGCTCCTTGCAGGTAAAGTAAGATGATGTAGATGTACCATTTGTGGATGAACACTCTACTGACACTCTCTGAATGTTGAATGGCTGAGTGTCTGCGTTAACAACTGTCTACTGCATACAGTCAAAATTTCTGTGATGGGGTCTGGAAGCTGAATTAATCTATGGATATAAAGACAGGATTGGAGAAAGCAGGTTTGATAATGTCCATTTTGCAGAATAATAGTTTTAAGTTCACCTAAAGGGACCGTGAGCTCCTAAACCATGAGTTCTTGAATAGATTTAAAGTAGCAGGCATGTGTTTTCTTCTGTGGAGTGCCTAAAATTCAGTAATAAGGGAGTTATCTATTCACTGATAGGTTCCAAATACTGAAAACATTTATGCTCTGTTCAAAGTCTATTTTAAGTTATGGCTCAAATGTTCAAGATAATAACATGACTTATTTAATGCCTGCAAAGAAAGTGTTTTCCTGTCACTAAGAAATTATGTTTACAATATTTGGCTTTTTGTAAACAGTCTCACATATTTCCCTAAGAAATTTATGATATGAAGACACAAAATTCTGTTTTCTCTACTCATGCATTCTTAAAGCCCTCTGAAATTAAAAATAAAAGTCATACTATTTTTTGTGTTTGTGGTTGTTCTAAGGTTCAAATTAAAACAGAACCGACATAATTTTCTCCACAATCTGGCAAATGTCTGTCTGCTTATAAAAATAGCTTTTCTATAAGGTAAAAAGCCTTGATTTCTGGAAGTGATTGCAGAAAGTCAGTAGTGCAATGAACGATGCCCATCTCACTTTGTTAACTGAAAACATTGGCTAGTTTGAAGGACTACTGTATACACAATTAGGCAAGCATTCTACACTGCCCTCTATTGTTAACTAGTTTTGAGATATTCTGTTGGACAGAAAATTGATAAGCATGGTAAACACGCCCCAGTTACCTAATTAGCTCAGGTAGGACAATTACAGCTGCTCAATATCCAGTTAAAAAGCAGAGGTGCTTTCAACATTATCTAAATACTAGAAACCAGAAAGAAGCAATGGAGAGTTCACATGACTGGTCATCCGAAAGAAAGCTGATTTCTTGTTAATCTTGTCCTGTGCTGTAAGAAACTCAATTTAGGAAAGAAAGACAGCAGACAAAACCTTCCCAGGTTTGAATTTTTCCATTTTGAGCGTCAGAAAGGATTTTAAGAGGACATCTTCTACATTCTTTTTTTAAAAAATTCTCACAAAATATTCTTTTAAATAAAGCAACTTCCCCCATGCCAGCCCAGCTTGTTTTTCTTCAAACTCTCTCACCATGCTATAGTTTACCAGCAGGCTTCAAGAACTGCGTATTGCATTTTACAGGATGCTATGAAATTTCTACAAGCACAAACATGTAGTGGCTTTCCTCTTCAATTTATCATAGTTTCTGCAATAGTTTTTTTCTTCTATAGCATTTCACTAATTCTTATATAAAATCTTATTATTCCTCCCATCTTTTGTTTATTGAACTGATACCTCTAAAGAACTATGTTTTGTTAGGGGTGATGGTAATTTGTTTTGAAATGTTTTGTTTTATGAAGAATGGTAGGTTATGCTCTTTGAAGAATTGACAGGCTTTTATGGAAAGTCCCAGCTGCTTTCCAGTGCTCATCTGTCCTTCTTAAGATCTTTTGACTCAGGGAAGTTAACTCCATGTTTAGGTATAAGTAATGGGTAATCCAAAGCCATTAAGCATTTTACTGCAAGACTTTAGACAAAAGTTTAGCATCTCTTCTGTGAGTTTAAATGTATGGGCTTTATGCAATGTTATCTCTGACATTAAAATTCCTATTAGTTTCCTGAAGACCGATTTAGAGATTGCATAGAATATGAATATCAAGATGAGAAAGCTTAGTTCTCTTTCAATTGTAAAAAAATGTCCTGAAGAAAGATAGCACTAACAGATCATACTCAAGAAAACAATAGTCCCAAGAAACAAGATCCATGTTATTAATCTGACTTCAGAAATCCACCTTTTATTTACAAATGACATGAGTCTTTGATCATATATATATATGTGTGTGTTTTAATACTTGCAATCATATTAGTAGAAGTTAATAAACCAGGGAAAATCACCATTTGAAGGGAAAATATAACATTATCTGTTACCATTTTTCTACAATTTGCTACAAAATATACACATGTTATATTTTCCATCCAAAGAAGTCAAGACCACCTGCTTTATCAGTATATTACAAAGAGACACTGTTTACTCATTTATTGTTTTCTCGTATAGTTCATAGTTCTAATTATCTTTAGCTGTCAACTTGCCATAGGTAGCTAAGAGGCATTTGAATGATTAGCCAGATTAGATTTGTCCTGTGAGCATCTGTGATAGATTTGTTTGATTATTAATTGATTTGGAGAACCTAGCCAACTGTGGATATTACCAACCCTTGGACACATGAGCTCCTCAAACTCGCTGAACATAAACCAGGAAGTGAACCAGACAGCAGCATTCCCTTATGGCTTCTGTTGAGCTCTGTTGGCTTTAAGCCAGTTCTTTGGTCATTGGAGAAGAACAAATTGGCCTGCTTATAAGTTCCTGCCTATCTTCCCTCAGAGAATGCCAGTAGCCTATAAACTTAGAGAAATCCAACCCTTCAAGTTTATTCAGTCTGAGTATTTGATCATTGCAACAGAAAACCTAAAACATATATGCAAATCACATATACACTAAGCACACAAGCAAGGCAAACCACTTATCACCATTGCCTTCAGTTTCTTCTTTAACCTTTTTGAGAGCACCAGATAGTTCTTTGGAGGTTCCTTCAACTCAGTATTGTCTGGTTTTTTTTTTTGTTTGTTTGTTTTTGGTTTTTTTTTTTTGTGTGTTGTTGTTGTTTTATTTTTCTAATTTTTCAATCTTGCTTTAAGTGCAGTTTTGTTTTTCTTTTTTAAACCTAATACAGTCATTTTGTATATTTGGTGATAGATGCAATTAAAGCAGTAGAAGTCAATCAGAACTATTGAGGAAACACCATCTTAGACACTCATAGCAATTTTGGTTTTATTATTGCTCTCCTTCATAGCAATTCTTCACACGATAAACTGAGACTTCTGCCATTAACACATTTTAAACTCTCTTTAATTTGTCTCATTCTCAGAGACCTTTGTTTCTTTCTTTTTTAAAAGATATTTAGCCGGTCAGTGGTGATGCTTGTCTTTAATCCCAGCACTTGGGAGGTAGAGGCAGGAGGATTTCTGAGTTCTAGGCTAGCCTGGTTTACAGAGTGATTTCCAGGACAGCCAAGGCTACACAGAGAAGCCCTGTCTTGAAAAAAAAACAACAAAAAACAAACAAAAAACAAAAAACAAAAAAAAACAAAACAAAAAACAACCAAACAAACAAAAAAATATTTAACATGCCTCTCGCACAGGCAGCCTTTCTAATTTACAGGTAGAGCTGGGAAACACTATTTTTTATTTCAAATGAAAATTCACAACTTTAAGCCTGTACTCAGGTTTCTTCCTCTCCTTGTTGCTCTTAAATCCTACAAGGGTATGAGACAGATCCGTTTTAGAGCATTGTCATTTACATCAGAATATTTTCCCATTATAATGCTCATTGGATGTGTTAAAGTTACATTAGTATTAGATTCAGTGTTGTGGTCCTAAGAGATGATTGTTTTATTTAAAATATCTTGGAGAAGAGTTTAGTAAAATGATGGCTCAAAACCATTTCCAGAAGTGTCAGTGAACTTTAAGTTGTCCTACATATGTAGCAAATAGGACAAATCATTATATCAGTGATCTCAAGGAAAGCTTCCCACCACTGTTAGTATATCAGTTTCATCACATATATGTTCAGGATAGGAAAGTGATTAGGATTATGAAAGTGAGGCAATGTCTGTTGAAGGAAAACCTGTGATAGATGGGGAGATGTCACAGTATGAAAAGAAGCTTTCTACCAACATCAAGGACTTCAATTCACAGTATTCACAAGATAGAAGGAGAAAACAGATTCCTGGAAGTTTTTCTCTCTCCTTAACAATCCAACAAATATAACCTTATACATATATGCAGTAAATAAACAAATGAATAAATGCTTTAAGACGTGATGTGTTCTGTGAATTTGCTATACGAGGATAAAATCTAAGAGTTTTTGCTTAAAGCTACATTTGATAAACAATGGCCACGAGGACAAATGCTTTAATTTAATTAAAGCATTCTGGTGTATTAATAGATAAACTTGTAAAAAAAAAAAGCCATAATAAATCAAGATATACCTCTAAAAACATTAAGGAGTAAATAATCCGCATATTTGGAAATTTTATTTATATGAAGTAGATGAAAAATAGTCTTTTGCCAGACCCAGCAGTCTTTACTACAGTTCTGTTCTTGTTCATGCAGGTATCACATTCTGTAGCATCTATGGCTGTGGCTTGAATTCCATGTGGATAGTGCCCCTGAAATGCATGTTAATTGTTGGAAGAAAGCCATTCTACTTTGCATGATCTCAAGGCAGACTAGTGTTTGCAACACAACTGAAAAGATAGCACATGTGAAGCCAGATCAAATGGAGTGAAGAAGTCATGATTATTTTTGGCTTAGTGGATATGTTTCTAAGGGCATCTGAGGAAATGTGAAAGATACTAGTCATGACTGAATATTTATAACAAGATGAATTCTAATCACTCATTGAGCCTTGGACACCGCAGGACTTTATTTTGACCCAAGTAATTCCATAGTTGTTAGTTTTATGGCCTTGGGAATTTAAAAAGTGATTTTTTTCCATTGTACATTAAGAGTTATAGAACATGGAATAGTGTGGGTATATGTATGTATCTGGCCATATCTATATATGTGACATAAAGACATAAAGAGACGGATGCACATTGATCTACAAAATATTTTTGTATTTATTATTATTATCTTAATCACTGTTTTTTTTTTACATTGTAGTCATTATCCCCCTCACATTCTGCCCTCTGACAGTTCCTTATCCAGTTCCTCCTCCTCGTCTCCAAGAGGATGTCCCCACACCCCGACACAGCACACTCTGCCATGTACTCAGGGACCCAGTTCCATCTTAAACTTAAAAGGTTTGATTCACTCTCTGGAAGACTCTTGCACAGGCTTCCCAGCAACCTAAATGCTTTTGCAATTCATGACTCTTAAGTTTCAATAGGGTCAAGAGTGTTGAAAATTTATGTGCTTCAAAGTATAGATCTGAACCTCTCAGTGAAACCAAACCATTCCTGACAAATATGCTAATCTTTCATTGATTATACTTATATTTCCTGCAAAAGCAAGCTTGACAGTATAAAATATCATGCAGACCAGAACCACCAATTTCTTAGCTTCTGCATGAGGGAGGGAGCAGGATTGATGTCTGAGGTGCTTCACACAAGTGCAGCAGTAAATTTCTCCAATTTGGTTGTCATTTGCCTGCCTCCTCCAACCTTGCTACATGCAAGGCTTCCTCCTCTGTGGCTTACAAGGCCTAACATTTATTAGCTGAACATTATGCACAGTTGTTGCCATTAATTACTTTGATAGTAAATCTGGATAACAATACTCAGCTTTAAAATAAATTAAAAGTTCTGGTTGCTTTTATTCCAGAGGCTGACTTAGTTTTAAGCTTTGAAGGGAAAGCAAGGAACTTCTAAATAGAATAATCTATTACCAAACCAAAGCAAAAGTGCTAAACTGCTATTTAAGGACTCAATTCAATAATTTAGATAGGGAAAAAACCCTTAATTTTTACAATAAAGCAAAATAATTTATTGTGCACTAAGTCCACCTTATATGTGCTACTTGCTCATTTCTATAAAATATTAATAACCTCCAGAGACAAAATAAAGCAATGCGCCTGCCTGTCAGTGTTTGCTCTCTCGAAAATTCCACCTTGTTCATTTGCTATAATTGCTATGTTAAGAAAAGAATTTTCACTTTGCCCTTTAAGGACTTTAATTCTGGTTGTAAAACAAATGGGAAATAGATGTGTCTACATGAGAGCCTATCAGTCTGAGAGCTGTCAGGTTTTTCCTTCTTTCTTTTTTTTTTTTTTTCTGAAAAGGTCATTAATAATTCATGAAAGACAGAAAACCCTCTCATCCATGGGCATTTTGGTCTCAGAGGCATAAACTGAGGTGTAAGAAAAAAATAATATATTCTATGAAAACTTATGTAGTTACCAGCTTCCTGCTGATATGGTAACTGCAGCCTTGTAGAAGAGAAGAGTGGTAGTAGGAGAAGCCAACCCCCATGAGCGAACAGCTTGCTCAGAAAATAGAGGCGCTGCATTCAAAAGAGTTTTCACTCAGAAGCAGGTATGATGCACAAAGGGGGCAACAGTACCCTGTCACTCACAGAACCACAGATTTTCTGAGTCATACCGTGTAGTTTCAAACATCACACTTGTTTTTTTTTATATAATTGTTATTTCCATTGCCCTCTTAATATTCACAATGAGAGAACATATAAGAACCAGGATGTATCCCCTTATTTTAATTAAATGCAAACTTTTTTTTTTTTTTTTATAGTTTTAGGAGTACACATGTATATCACTTTAGGCTCTTATCTATTGTAAGAGTAAAATCCATTTTGCAATTTTACAGACTTTTCTTTGAGCCTAGTCTTATAACCTTTTGTAATTTATCAATCACTTTCTAGTCTTTCCATGTGTTTTCCAGATTTCTATCATAAGAAAATTTTATATGTCAAAACTCTTTGCCAGTTTTTGGCATGTGAAGTCATATGTTTACATTGCTTTTGGCCTCAAACATGCTTTTTCTAAATCTTTCTGAATGACTTGGTATGAAATCACTATTACTTGGTATGAATTACTATTCACTGGTCATTAGCTTTACCCTCTTTTAGTTTTTTAAAGACCAATTTCACTAATTTGTTTACCTTTTAAAAGTCAGTTTGTTGCTATTGTGTTTTGTAATGACATTTGTTCTCTCAATTAGTACTAGATATTTTCACAGCCTTTCAGATGCATTTTGTGAGTTTATCGTACATTATCATGTGTCAGGTAAGTTCAGAGTAAAATATGCTAATGGATCAATTAATATGCACACATGCTTAGTTTATCTTAATGACCTACAAATACTTTATTTTGTCTATTTGGTATTTTAGCGAGTAATACTATTTTTATAGTGTTAGGTAGAGTGATCCACCAGTATTTTTTTCTACCCCAGTGACTAGCTTACCTCTAAATATTACTATGCTGGAACACAGGGCTTGAACAACTGTTTCTGGGGCCACACAAGTAATGAGTTTATAGTTCTATGTGGACCTGTGGTTTTTCTTCATTTAGCTAAAAACTACATTGGCTTGCCCAAGTTTAAAAAAAAATACAGTTTTTCCTTTCCAGATATGTCTGAATTAGAGTTTCATAAAATGAACATAATAATCCCCAAAGAAGTTAATTGTGCTAACTGATCTTATGTCAACTTGGCACACGTTAAGATTGATTTAAAAGGAAGAAACTTCCACTGAGAAAATGTTCCCATAAGATCCAAGAGTACAATATTTTCTTAGTAATTGATGGGTGAGGGCTCAGTCTATGGTGGATGGTACCCACCTGGGGAGGTGGTCCTGACTTCTGTAAGAAAGAAGGCTAAACAAGCCACAGGGAGGAAGAAGACAGTAAGCAAGCGTCACCCACCCTTGGCTTGAGCATCAGCTCCTGCCTCCAGGTTCCTGCCCTGCTTTTATTACCTGTGCAGACTTTCTTTGATGATTATAACAGCGCTACAGAAGTGTAAGCCAGATAAAGCTATTCTTCCCCAAGTTTCTTTGCTTACAGTATTTTCATCACAGCAAGAGTAGCCCTAAGATACTAGTAGCCCACACTAAATCGATTCAGGTTTTTGAAAGTTTAAGAATTATCAAGCTTTGTGAGCATTTGAGAGAGAGACTGTAAATCTTTCCTTGCTCAACAATCCAGAGTTGCATTGAAGTAAACAGAGTGTAACGGCAGCAGAATATTTTTGATGCATCTGATCATTTCTGTTTCTCTTTTGTGACATATTTGCAAACCACACAGTAGCACAGTTAATATACTCAAATGCTACCTAAGGGTTTCTGTAATCTCAGCTTTTTGTCAACTGCTCAGCTTCTTCTTGGTTTCCAAACTAAAACCTCATCTTGACTGTTCTTCACTCAACCAATCACCCTGAAAGCATATATAAAAGTAAGATTATATGGAGCCAATGGGTTATATTTAGGAATATGTAAGTACATGTATGTATGCATGCAATAGCTATTGATAAAAAATGAAAACTGTGAGTTTTATGGCAAACAGGAAAGCATATGTGAGAGGGTTGCAGAGAGAAAATGGGAGACATTTTGCAATTAAAATACAACCTTAAAAACAAGGAAAAAAGATCCACATCCTGTGCATCATGGTGGTAAACTGCAAGGTAACAAATAATAATTACCTATTTGTCCTAATTACAGCTCATTGTCGGAGTCTAAGTTAATGACGGAAGTTCTACTTTACTCTGAAGTGGTCTCTTCATGAGTACTATGGGCCCAAACATAAGTCTTTACTATCAAATAAGAGCCATATGTATACTTCACTCTTATAAGATTGAATCAATATACTGGTACAAAGATCACTTCTGTGATTTTTTTCCCTTTATTTTTTTCCCCTTTATTGAAATCACATAATCAAAAGATTAGATGTCTACTCTTTAAAAAAATGCTGATTATAAAATATAAGGATGCCCTCTAACCATTAAGTTATAGTTGACATATGATTACAGAGTTTATTCTTTTCATTTCTCACAGAAGAAAACTTATTCAGCTACTTCTTGAATGATAAAATGCTATCATTTTAGTTTCCTGATAAAACAGATAAAATGAGTGATAGAACAGAACTGGTGAAGATAGACCTCAAATGCAACTACTCTACTGTGTTTGAGGACCCCAGTCTTTGCAGGCTCATTTCTCAAAAACAAAGTGGTACATGGGACAGTGAGTAGGGATAGTTTTCTGGTCCAGACTTCTTTACTTGTGAAATACACATGCTAACCATGTCCCCTTTCATGGCTCAGAAGGTACCTTTACAGAGAACAGAATGATGATTCTTAAATTCTATTTTATAATTGTTGATTCCATTAGAGAGTAACTTACAACAGATTTTTAGCACAAAATCTGCAATATATCAAAACCAATTCTCAATAGCAAACAACTTTGAAAATGGTCTTATAGTGCATATCCTTAGAACAGCTACGAACTCCACATGAAGATCAAAAGAGTCAACTAACCTGTACTCTTGGGTCTCTCTGAGACTGAAGTACCAACCAAAAAACATACAGGGGCTGGATCTAGGCCTCCCTGTACATATGTAGCAGGTATATAGCTTGGTCTTCATGGGAGTTCCAAATAATTGGAGTGGAGTCTATCCCAAAAGGTGTTTTGTGTGATTTGTTTTTCTAGCTAGGCTGTCTTGTCTGGCCTTAGTCAGAGAGGATGTGCCTAGCTCCACAGATACTTGATATACCAGGGTGGGGGGAGACCCAGGGGACCCCCACCTACTCAGAAGGAAGGAGAGAATGGTAGAAAGAATGATTGTGAGGGAGGTCACCAGGAGGGGGCAGTGAGTGGGACATGAATATGTAAAAAAAATTAAAAAAGAATGGTATAAAAATCACCACCTTCTATTAACTACAGCTTTTTTTTTTTTTCTGCAAGAGCCAGCAATTTGCTTCTATCCAATGCTTCATGGCCAACATGATGAGATGACACCCCTATGACCATCTGCATTAGGGAAGACTGTCCAGCTCACAGATGCAGTAGCTTGGTATCCATTATATTTGTTCAACTGAAAGTGGTTCAGTTCCTGGCACCACCAGGGTAGTCGAAGAGTTCACTTCCGTCTGCTAGGTGGTGACCTCTGCTAACAAACTGAACTGGCTGGGAACTGCATCCATTCGAAACTGAGCCTTGAGGTAAGCACTGTTGCTGTCTGTCACTCTGTGACCTACTGGGAACACTGTGAAGCTATACTCACAGACACCATGAAATAGTAAATGTGCACTTTTCAAGCTGTTAACTTCAGGGTTATCTGTTATGTAACATAAAAAACTAATATAAAAAGATGTTTAAAAATGAGCAAGAAATTAACTCAGTTACTTTTAGTTTGCTTTTGCATTATGATGGTTGATAATGAAAGAATATTTATTTTTGTGTTCTAAACTAGAAGCAGGTTCTGTTTTGAGAGTTGAAAATAATCAATGAATTGATTTTTTTTAAGATATAATTTATAGGATAATAACAGTACCAGTTTAAGAACAATATGCAAAATGAGACTTCACTACTTGTACTTCATAATACGGACAACCAGATGCTAGGCCGAGGGTGGCATTCAGCTTCTTTTAATTATAGTTTTAATGACTAGTAAAAAGTTATTTATTACAAAGATAACGTTTTATTTTTTGTCCCAGTCTGGTGACAGGCCACTACAAGGAGCTGTCAGGTTTTTTAAATGATTGCATAAATATTCAATTAAGTATAAGGTATAATTATCAAGCAGCCACTAATATAATAAAGTACTGCAATGTTAAAATCATAGATGCACATATTAAAACACTAGTCTATTTCATAACGCTGGTGAAAACAGGTGATAATGATCCTTTGCAATTCTTTTGTGATGAACAACATTGGGCATCTTTGTGTGTCTTTAGAGATATTTTTTCCCATGGATTTTCTGCTTTCATTCTCTGACCATTTTCCCTGTGTGTTTTTGGTATTGTTTGTACTGGATTTTTTTTAGCTGTACTCAAATACATCATACAATGCACTTAAATAAAGTACATAGTTCAAAAGTCATGGAAATAACAAAGCAATCTAATTTTAGACCGTACTTCTCTTGGAAGAAATTCAGTTCCTATTAGCTATACTTTCATACCCCATTCTTACCCCAACTCCCTAGGTTTAAGCAACCACTAATTCACTTCCTAACTCCATAGTTTTGCTTATTCTGAACACTTCATATAAATGGAATTAAGTCCATTGTGAATGATGTCTTTGACCTAGCATATTAGCCCTGGGGTTTATCTTAGTTGGTGTCAGTGTGTATACTTAATTCTTGTTTTACAATTAAATAGCAGTCTATTTCATGAATAAGCTGCTTGCTACTCATTCATCAGATGATACATATTCAGGTTTTATATATATATATATATATATATATATATATATATATATATACTTTTGTGGTCATAGTCATTTTAATAGCTGCAAAATGTATTTTTGCAGTCTTAGTTAGCATTTCTTATAGTAGCTAAAATGTTTGGGAACTTGAAAAATAATAACTGAACTTTATAAGGCCTTACATAGCTATCAAATATTATCTATTCTCTCTCAAAGATTCTATCCTTTGGCTGATTTGTATGTATTATCAAGGTACTTTTAAATGTTAACATTAAATTTGACATGTTTCAACTAAATATTATTTTTCTCTATCCTTAACTTCTACCTTACAATGAAAGCTCCATAAAAGAAGAAAACTTTGGAGTAGCATGAACAGTGGAATCATTAGCTCACAGCTTACAGGGACATATGTATTTTCAAAGAGAAGTGAAGACTAAGGTAGTGGCTAAAAAGTAGCAGATAAAATTGAGATTATTAGGAAATAACCACCATTGTCATGTCTATCTTTCTGTGAAGAAACTCTGAACATAACTCACATGTTTCAAAACATTTTTTTAAAAAACAAAAACCTAACATATAACCACCTTTATACTTTACAAATTTTAGTAAGATTTTTTACTTCTCTTCCCATTTTTATAACTTGTATATTCTGTAAATATTTGTTAGATGCCTCATGTCCTCGGAACTATGGGAGTTGTAAAAATCATAATTCATGATCAGTGTTATGGGATATAGTCCATGAAAGCAATCTAAGGATATCACTATGAAATCTGGCTAGTCTGGAGCTTGCTGTGTAGACTAACTGATCTTGAACTAACAGAAATCAGCCTGTCTTGGCTTCCCAGTGCTGGCATATTTCTTGTTCTTTTTGTGTCTGTGAGGTGACTTTTTTTTTCTGATTCCTCTTACCATAGATTACCCATATTCACCATTCTTTGAGCGGACACTCCAACAATGTGCTTTAAATGATTGCAATCCCCAAAGATAAGCTACTGAAAGTTTTTTAAGAATCTGTTTTATTCTTATAGATATGGCATACACGACTTTGGTCTACATCATATCTCTTATATATGATTACTTTGTAAGTAATAAAGAATCTGAATGAAAATATTTTATTCATATAGGAATAGTGATGAAGTCAAAGATTTAGAACTACTTTGCAAATATGTAAGGAAAAAACCCAAAGTACTACTAAAGATATGCTGAAGAAATCTGTGTCAATAATGGATACATTTACTTAAAGAAATTTCTAGTTTTCTACACAGAGAGGAACATCTTGTGTTTCTTTTACTGTGAGTCTGTGTAAGCCTGTCAACGTGAAGCAGGCTTATAATATTAACAGTGGATGAGAGGGAGAGCCAGTATTTTTCTATAAAGTTATCAATTACAGTCACTTCTGCATAGTGTTGCCTTATCTAAGGATGGGTATTCTGGCATCCTGAGATAGACAGACGTTGTTTTAACTTGACTTGAGTAACATCACTTAGGGCAGGTTTGATCATCTGTTTAGTCTTTAAAGTCAATATAAATGAAAGGGCACAAACAGTGATTATGGGAGGGACTCTGCTTCATTTTCAAATGACAGTCCATGTCTATTTTATAAAAAACAAAACAAAAAAACAAAAAACAAACAACATAGAACAGAGGCCAAATGGCACTTGAAGGTCTTGGTTTCAGTCTTATATTTCAGCACAAGGACAGATGTAGATTAAGAATCTTTTGTCAAAGGTGGGTTATTATCTAAGGACAAGGTCAGAAAACCCAAACTTCTTTTTTCTCATTTTCAGTAATGACTCAATAGCTGATCTACTGTGATTGACAGGCAGGTGACAGAGAGAAAGGGCATTTTTGATGGTTGATTTGGGGACAGCACAAGGGGAACTTTGAACCATTTTAATAGAAAGTTATGAGGTTATTTTTGCACTAAGCGGTGATGAGAGTCAGACTATTACATGTGTCCTGGAAGAAAGTCTTAAATACTGGTCGTTTCACATCATCAAAGCTAGGGGACTAACGACAAGATTGAGGTTGGCCTTTATTACACCTCCATTTTCAAATAGCTTACACTTTTCTACTTCTGACCCCATTCCAGTTATTTATTATTATTTGTACTATTCTATTATACTAGAACAGATTCTTAAAATCAGTAGTGTAGCTTTTTCTTTGATTCGGTATTTCTCTGCCATGGTATTATGTAGCTTTTTTTTCCCCTTTGGCTCTCCTTTTACTGTCCTTTGATATTTCTTAAGAAAATATTTTTCTTCCTTGGCCATGCTATAAATCTAAATTTATTACTCCCTTTGCTATTGTTTAATGTTTAACACTAATAAAATTGCTACTTAGCATTTACACGAGGTTCATATTTTAAAGCATTTTGCAAGGACTATTACTCAGATCTTTTTAATGAGGGCATTTTCAGAGGTAATTTGTATGAATATTCAGAAAAAGTTATGCCAGTAAAATTAAAGCCCAAGTCCTGTAACAGTGTGAAACTGGGATAGGTGGGTACTCCGTGTACAAGGAAAATGCTTTTCTAGTAACAGAAAGAAGAAGCACTTAAATTGTATTGAAGTCAGAACAAACTATGGTTATCTATAGATCTCTGTAAATATGCATCTGTCATTAAAATTATTCTAGAATACAGACATATAAAAATAGGTCTCTAAAGATCTTGATCACATTGATATCAATATATATTTTACTAAACTGAAAGATTTTTTTTTCATTAGGTTGTAATGAGCTCTATTTGTTTTTCACTGAAAGTTTTAGGTCTTGTTACCTTTGTTGAGTCAATATAGATATCATGTTGTCCAGATGTCATGTAATACTGGAAGAGAAAACATTATATTTTCTCATTTAGATATTCATAGTTTTAACATAAGATCTACTGCTTTCCACAATAGACTCTTATCATTATAAATAAAATATGTATAAGAATATAGATAAAATTTTCATTCTTTTCAACATGTTTAAATAAATTCACCTTAGTTCTCTAGAATAAGGAATTCTATAAACTCAATAATTTTCTATATAAATAAATTTGTTCATATGGAAATGATTTTATTTGTATGGAATACACACACAGTACAACTCTGATAGACGTTATCCTGCAGTAACTTAAGGTACTAGATGGGTTGATACCCAGGGGAGACCTTCCCCTTCTCAGAGCAGAAGGGGAATAGGTTGTATGAGGAATGCTTGTGTGACAAGGAGACTGGGAGGATTGGGGGACTGCACTCAGGATATAAACTGAATAAATTACTGTAGAAAAATAGAACAAAGAAACTAGAGCAAAAAGGGACAAAAACAAACCAATGTGTAAAAATAGAGATTTGACTAAGGCACCAAAGAAAAACCAATGTTTTTTGTAAATATGCTTCTTAAAGTCTATCATAGAGAACATTATTATTGGACCTTGGATATTTTTTTTACACATGCCAACATTTGGAGTAGTTTTAAGCAGCATGAGCATACCCACAGACACTCATCTTCATTATAGAACATAATGCAAAGATAAGAGAATCACTCAGATGCTCAGAATGGCATACACCCCTTGAAGACTGTCTGTCCTTAGTAGAATCTGCCATGTGCCTCCGACTTCCAAACATGACTTCTGAGAATTCAAATTTGAATCCAAAGGTAATCCTTGTTTGTAGCTTTTTTCTACTTTCTGATAGATGATTGATTATTACAAAGATTTTGGAGAAGATAATACTCTTTGTGTATGCACCATTTGCTTTTTATTCTGTATTTAGAACCCACTTTCCTTTTAAAAAATTTTATTAATTATTCCATTTGTTTGCATCTCAAATGATATCTCTCTTTACGATTAACCCTCCACAACTCCCACCATCCCATCTGCCCTCTCACCCTTCCCTTTGCCTCTATGAGGGTGCTCCCCTACCCATCCACCCACTACCCACCCATCCATTCCTCCCTCCACCACTCCAGCATCCCCCTACACCTGGACATAAAATCTCCGGGGGACTATGGACTACTCCTTCCGTTGATATCAGACAAGACCATCCTCTACTACATATATCTCTAGAGTCATGGATCCTTCCCTGCATACTCTTTGGTTGGTGATCTAGTCCCTGGGAGCACTGGGTGTTACAGCCAGGAGACATTGTTCTTCCTATAGGGTTGC
Source organism: Arvicanthis niloticus (assembly GCF_011762505.2). Classification (NCBI taxonomy): domain Eukaryota; kingdom Metazoa; phylum Chordata; class Mammalia; order Rodentia; family Muridae; genus Arvicanthis; species Arvicanthis niloticus. The sequence continues at coordinate 63,978,061 of NC_047664.1, read as the reverse complement.
AATTCTCCTACTCTTCCAGTCCTTCAGCCAGCTTCTCACTGGGGTCCCTGCGTTCAGTCTAATGGGCGTCTGCAAGAATCCACATCTACATTGGTCAAGTGCTGGCAGAACCACTCAGAAACAACCATATCAGGTTCCTGTCAGCAAGCACCTCTTGGCAACAGCAACAGTGTCAAGGCTTGGTGTTTACAGACAAGATGATCCCCAAGTGGGGCGGTCCCGGATGGACCTTCCTCAATCTCTGCTCCATTTTTTTGTCCCTGTCTCTCCTTTGGAAAGGAACGTTTCTGGGTTAAAAATTTTGAGATGGGTCGTCCTATCCCTTGACTGAGTACAGTTCCTATCTATTAGAGGTGGTCTCTACAGGTTCTATCTCCCCTTCACTGCACATTTTGGCTAAAGTCATTCTTGTTGGGTCCTGGAAACCTCTTGTTTTCCTAGCCTCTGGGGCCATCCAGTGGCTACCTCTAGTTCCTTATACCCCACTGCTACATATTTTTATTATATTTTCTGACCCTCTATAACTCTCTCCTTTCCCCTCCAGTACTTGATCCTGCCTGTCTTTATTCCTCCTTCTTCTCTCTCCTTCCCAGGTCCCCCTTCTCTCTACTTTCCAAGATTGTCCTGTTCCCCTCTATGAAGGACTGAAGCATCTACTCCCTGGTCTTCCTTTCTCTTAAGCTTCATATGGTCTGTGGAAACCCACTTTCTTTAGAAATCATGACGTTCTCATGGGGACTTTAAAAATGCCAAGCGTAATAGCACATTTAGAATAAACTACAGTAGATTATTTTCTCAGAAACAGGAGTATACACTCAAATAGGGCACTATCTATCAAGGTCTCCACTTATAAATGACGCCAATTTTGGAATTTCTTATGATTCAGAAACATTAAAGTTATGGCAGAATGAATATCTAGAATGACAAGCAATGTCAGACATGAAGTTATTTATTATATTAGAGCTCCGGTGTCATTAAGGGCTTTAGACTTTTTGCCATTTTAAGCAAAACGATTTGGTGTGTGCGTGATAATGTTTCTATATGCTTTTTAATCCTTTAATGAAAACTACATTCTCAAGACAACATATTATCTCTCTGAAACATTTGCCAAATACAATATAAAGAGTGTTGAATAAAGTATAGAGTCTAACACATACATTTCAGCGATAATATTTTTGAGCCAAGCATCTCAGAAGTTGGGTTTTTAATTTATAAAATGAAGATAACACTTAATTGATTTGAGTAATGATGTGAGAATTAAATGTGATCATTGAAATTTATTAAAATGTAAAATTGGTGAGGTATACACTGCAATAAATTTTTAACATTTTCCTGGCACATTTGTTGAGTGCTAAGATGTAGTACCAGTACAGTGGAAATGTGGAGATTTTAGCACCATTTTGACTAAGTAAGCAATCCAACATACCTTAAGTTTCTCACAGAATATCACTTTTGTTATTTCAATAGTTTTAGTTAATCACTTCTGTTTATAAAGATTATTTTCTCTCATCATTTCATAACACTCCAACACTTCTAGAATTTGTCAAAATAATTATATTTGTTTAAGTGTCTGTAAGACAATTTTCATTCTGCAAGGTAAATTCTATGGATTTCAATTGCTATCTATATAATTCTTTGGGGATTTCTTTTACCTTTTAAAATGTTTATAATCTTTAATAACTTTTACATGTCTGGTGACAGTCAATTCTAATTTTGTAAAAAAGAGTAAAAAAGAAAAAAAAATGAGTCCTTCTGGTCTAGGCAGGAGTACTGAGCAGACTCCAGACAGCAGCTCTGCCCCCAATCACACAGAACCCAGAGGAAGCAGGGCTCCCAGGTGCTCTAACTCAGCAGTATCTTAGGTAAGCAGACAACAACATCCACCCCAAACAGGGAGTAACTGGGTCCCCAAAGACCCAGGAAGTCACTCCTGGCCCAGAGCCACTGGTTCCTTCTGGTCTGGGCCAGAGCACTGAGCAGATCTTGGGTGGCAGCTCTGCCCCCAATCTCTAGGAACCCAGAGGAAGCTGGGCTCTCAAAGGTCTAACCTGGGCAATATCCTGTCTGCGCCTGAGCACCGAGCAGATCTTGGGCCCCAGGTCTTACCCCAGTAGTTACACCCACTCCACACAGTTCTGATACAACCAAGATAATAGGAAAGACAGGCTCCAGTCAGAGACAGGGCAGGTAGCACTAAGGAGATACAGATGGCAAAAGGCAAGCGCAAGAACATAAGCATCAGCAACCAAGGGTACTTGGTATCATTAGAACCTAGTTCTCCCACACAAGAAAGTCCTGAATTCCCCTATTACTAAGAAAGTAAGATTCAGATTTAAGATCCCTTCTGATGATGATGATAGAGGACTTTAAGAAGGACATAAATAACACTCTCAAAAAATTTGAGAACACAGATAAACAGGTGGCAGTCCTTAAAGAAGAAACACAAATATTCCTTAAAGAATTACAAGGGAACACAAACAAACAGGTGAAGGAATTGAACAAAACCATCCAGGATCTAAAAATGAAAGTAGAAACAATAAAGAAAACACAAAGGGAGACAACTCTGTAGAAACAATCAAGAAATCACAAAGGGAGACTACCTTGGAGATAGAAAACCTAGGAAAGAAATCAGAAGTCATAGACACAAGCATCACCAACAGAATACAAGAGATAGAAGAGAGAATTTCAGGTGCAGAAGATATCATAGAAAATATTGACACAACTGTAAAAGAAAATGCAAAATGCAAAAAGTTCTTAACACAAAATATCCAGGAAATCCAGGACACAATGAGGAGACCAAACCTATGGATAATAGGTATAGATGAGAGTGAAAGTTCCCAACTTAAAGGGCCAATAAATATCTTTAACAAAATTATAGAAGAAAACTTCTCTAATCTAAAGAAAGAGATGCCTGTAAACATACAAGAAGCCTATAGAACACCAAATAGACTAGACCAGAAAAGAAATACCTCCTATCACATAATAATCAAAACACCAAAAGCACAAAACAAAGAAAGAATATTAAATGCAGTAAGGGAGAAAGGCCAAGTAACATATAAATGCAGACCTATCAGAATTACACAGGACTTCTTACCAGATACTATAAAAGCTAGAAGATGCTGGACAGATGTCATAAAGACCCTAAGAGAACACAAATGCCAGCCCAGGCTACTATACCCAGCAAAACTCTCAATTACCATAGATGGAGAAACCAAGATATTCCACAACAAAACCAAATTTACACAATATCTTTCCACAAACCCAGCATTACAAAGGATAATAGCAGGAAAGCTCCAATACAAGGAGGGAAATTATTTCCTATAAAGAGCATGAAAGTAACCCTCTTCCAAGAAAACCAAAAGAAGATAGCCACACAAAGATATCTTCACCTCTAATAACAAAAATAACAGGAAGCAACAATCACTGTTTTTTAATACTCTTAATGTCAATGGACTCAGTTCCCCAATTAAAAGACATAAGCTAATGGACTAGATACATAAAAAGGGCCCAGCATTTTGCTGCATACAGGAAACCCACCTCAGTGCAAAGACAAACTCTACCTTAGAGTAAAAGTCTGGAAAAAAATTTTTCAAGCAAATGGTCCTAAGAAACAAGCTGGAGTAGCCATTCTAAAATCTCCAGCCCAAGAACACAAAGGGAGGGACTTATGGCTCCAGCTGTATAGGTAGTTGAGGGTGACCTTGCCAGGCATCAGTGGAAGTGGAGGGTCTTGGTACCTGAAATTTGGATTCACTAGTGTTGGGGAATTGCAAGAGCAGGGAGGTGGGAATGAGAGGATGGTGGGAGCACACCCTCATAGTAATTGGAGGAGGGGGGATAGGGTAAGGTATTAGGCATCAGCGGAAGTGGAGGGCCTTGGTGCCTGAAAGTTTGGATTCCCTAATGTTGGGAAATTTGAGAACAGGTAGGCAAAAATGGGAGGATGGTGGGAGCACACCCTCATAGAAACTCCTAGAATTGTATGGATTAAACATGACACAGGCAGGCCGCCAGAAGAATAGATTCCAGCCAATTATCTTGATACTAAAATTTGTTTTGAGAATTGTATACTGCAGAATACACAGCCTTGGTGAATCTACTCATCAAGAAAGCTGAGCAGACCTGCTCGAACCTCTGATGTCCTGGAATTCCAGCTGGATGCAGTGAAGACACAGTGTCAGAGGCTTATCAATTTACTTTTCCCCCAACTGCTCTTCTAATATCTCAACACACATAACCAGCTTGAAGAAGTTAATGAAGAGTCAGCACCCCTATGCCCTGGGCTTGGAGACTGAGGTGGTTAATATTGGGCTGTCTTTCTAGGGAAAAGTAGTGGTTTTGGTGGAACAGGGAGGATTAGCTAGGATTTATTGCATAGCTATAACCTACTGGTAGAGATATGTATAATTGTTATTAAGATGAAGTTATAATTTCTTAAATGGTACAAAGTTTACTTTGATTTCAAATTTAAGGTTTTCATTGGTATGAGCTTCTTATTAGTATAAAAGTGAGATTAATACTGTTACTCTCATAGGCATTGTGCCTATATAACACATTTAGGAATACAAGCTTAGACGCAGTTCTTCTTTAACTTTTTTAACTTATTTGAGATGGTTAGACTGTGAGTTAAGATCCTATAGCAAATTCATGGCTTTGAGTTTATTGTTAGGGTGTTTTCTATATTTGCTTTAGAAATAGCTAAGAGGAGTTAACAGCCAATAGTGCAGATTGCCTTACATGGATAGTTGGTTTTCAAAACATCAGAAATCCACAGAATTGATGTTACAAACATTTCTATATTAATGTTCATTTTGATTAGAGACCTATCTGTTCCTGACAGCTTCCTATCTTGGATTCTAAGAAGAAATTGAGCATCTTTGGAGTTATTCTAATTGTGATGAGACAGCCACTAGGCAAGAATTGCCTCTTTCTATCTACAGACAAATCACTGTCCAGAAAAGGACACACTTGCAGAATAGTCGACTGATTATATCTGCCAAGACAGAATAATCAGCCCTTAATAATTCTGCATCACTAGGTCTGTCAGATGATCCTGGGCCAGAAGGCTGAAGATCAGATGCTCCAACATTCTGTAGAATAGGGAGTGTCTAGGTGTTCAGCGGTCTCTATAAATTGGCTAAGTTTTAGATGCTATGCTTTATGCTTCCCATAATTTTAGTTAAGTCAGTCATTCTGGATTTCTGATGGAGTTGAAAACTTATAGTCTCATAGCCAATACTTGAAATTTACTTTGAGAGAAAAGATTTGAGAGGATGGTTTTCAGCTGACATTCATTCTCAACCCAAGAAAAAAGCCAGGTTCAGAACTAAGTCTTTTATTTAGGAGAGATGTCAGAGGTTCTGCTTAGTCAACAAAATGATGGACTGGGTGTTAGGTCTATCTTGCACCTTACTGACACAAATTCGTATAGCTATGCTCTAACCGTATTTTCAGAGAAAAGTTTTATTTTAACAGGAAGGGTGATATGTAGGAGGAGCTAAGGTGGAAGGAGTAAGGAGAGGAAGAGGAGGAGTAAGGAGAGGAGGAGGAAAAGGAGAGGAAGAGGAGAAGGAGAGGAGGAGCTAGGTGATGAGAGAGAAAGAGAGAGGGGGGCCAGACATGGAGGCAGATGTTCACATGTCTCCACCAGTCAAAGATAGTTTATATATCTAGGTTGGGTGTTAGGTTACACTTCTGATTGAGCATTACCAAACTTATAAAACCTTTGGTTAACATTAAAAAAAAATGTATAAAAGCAAAAAGGAGAAGGGGGCAAGAGATAGGGGTTTTCTAGGAAGGGGAAATGGGGAAAGGGGATGGCATCTGAAATGTAAATAAAACATCAAATGAAAAATAAATTTAAAAAAAGAGAAATCCTTGATGTCTTTAGTATTGAATTCTGAAGTAATATCTTTCAAAATATTAGAAAATGTTATGTCATTGGCAATAAAATTAATTTATATCTTTAAATGTAAAAATTTACTTTGATTGAAAATAAGGTAAAGGACTGATTTTTAAATTATGTTTTTTGTTTTTACTTATTCACTTTATATCCTGCTCACTGCCTCTTTCCCAGTCACCCCTACCAACAATCCTTCCCCCACCATCTTCCCTTCTCCTCAGAACAAAGTATTTTTTGTGAAGGGACATGGGTGGGAAAACTAAACAAGTTCACAAGAAATGTCTGTCTCATCTTACTTTGTAAATCATAAAGTTCAGGCCCCAAATGAAACTGGAAGTCACTGATCAATGTAACTACACTTACATTGTATAGCTTAAACAAATTAACAGGTTCTTAGTAAGTATATAATTCTTAGATGTTGTAGTACAAATAACTGGAACATTTGGTGCAAAAATATACTTCATTCTTTTATTTTCCTTGGTTAAGTTATCACTAACTTTTTCCTTGTCCAATCACAGGCTCCTTGTTGTGTTAATATTTAAATGAATTGGACAGGGAAAATTCTGCTACTGTTCTTGGCTTTGAATGTCACAGGTCTACCACTGATCAACAAGCATTAGAGCTTTGTCAGCACCTCTGGTTGCTGGGTTTTTGTTGTTTGTTTGCTTTTTCCTCAATTGAAGCACTCCTTCCTGAAGGGGTGAGAGAGACTCATGACTCATCACATTTATAGGATTCAGAGAGCCACTCCTTCTAGTTATAAAAGCAGTAAGTGCTAGAAAAATAAACAAAGGGGCTTGTCTCTGGTTCTCTTTTAAAAATGTATTTATTTTTATTCTTTAATTCAGTTTTACAGTCCAGACTTAATCCCCCTTTTGGTTCACCTCCATTCCATACCTCCCTGCCACATCTCCAAGAGGATGGCCACACCCACAACCTCCATCCCCCCAGGCCTCCCCACTCCCAGGGTCCTCAAGCCCTCTCCAGGGTTAGATGTATCTTCTATATTCTTATGAGTCAGATTATTATGAGAAGTTGTGTCTACAAAAGCTAATTAAAACTTCAGTGACTGTGGATAGGTTGCAATGTTGCAGGTCCAAAGGATGAGAACATTTTTTTCTTTTTTAGGTCTCTCTTTAGTCCTCTGAGTAACTATTCTGCTCCTATGTCTGCATCAGATATAATGTTCTGATAAATAGATAAAAACATTTAGAGTTTGTGAACAAAACCTTATTCTCTACCAACTAATGGGCTAAGGATGCTACCAAAAAATATTCAAAGTTCATAGTTGAGATTTCTCTGCCTGGCTAACACATATGAATATTTTATCCACTGTTTCTCTTTTATTTGAATTAAAATATAACTACATTCCCCAATGTATTTTAAAAAGAAAAATTCCTCGATTTCAAATTTCTTTTTTCTGGATACCATGAAACTATTTCTATGCTGGAACAAAAGAACTTAGGATAAACTAAATTTATATTCCAGGGAATGATGACTTTAATTTGGTTCCAGAATAAATTACTATTTTTCTCCCTTGAGTTTTGTGCTATGAATTTGGTTCTACAGTTATGGCAGCCCAATGTGTCCCCAGGTACAATCCACTTTTCACAGAAGTAACCAATTTGAATGGTTCCAAGTATCATCACATGGATCCCTGAGGCCACCATCCATCCTCACATCCTTGAGTGTAAATTAGTGACGAGGCAATGGCAAAATGCATCTAAAGACACAAAAACAAAATCTTGCATTAAATGAACATGAGGTGTTGCCCATGTCCAGTGTGCAAATTTACTGCTGTCTTCATTTCAAAGACACTGACCAACAAAGACCATCATGATACACATAACCACTAATGCAGCCTGAAAGACCAGGGCTCACATTTGACTGTTTATATGCACTACAGTGCTTTTGTTCCATGCAAATCTTCTGTCTTTATACAAACACAATGGCATGTCCATGTATATATTTATGAAAACAGTGATTAAATTAAAGAAAATTGTTTAGCTGTAAACAACTTCTAATATCTTCTTAGCATCATTGCTTTGAATCTTTGGATTGTGTTGCCTTATTTTTTTCCAACTTAAAAACTACTGTTTAAATTAGTGAATTAATGCCCTCTAGATTCACGTACACAGACACACACACACACACACACACACACACTCACATACTCACATACTCACACCCTACTCAGACCATATAATATTACTTGTACATATACAATTTCAGGCTGACCATTTGGTATTAGATGATACCTTTGTAACACTTCTGAGGAAAGTCTATTGTCAGCATTCCTTAGTTGCCTGGCCTTCTTTATCTAAGGTTGAGGCTCAGTGAAAATTCATCCTCCTGCTTTGGGTATGTCTTTGTTCGTGTGTGTTTTCTCATTAAAATTAGTCTTTCACTCCTACAAGTGCATTTTGAGAATTTTTTTTTAGTTTGAATACAGTAAGGGTTAAATTTTGTTTTCAACTTTATGCAGTTTAAGTATCACCATGTAAACCAACTTCTGGGCATGTCACTGAAGGAGGCTTAAGATTTGGTTGTTTGATATATGGAGATATACCTAACTGTGATTGGCATCTCTTTATGGGCTTCCACTATTTTCTGCTTCTGAATAGAGGTGTAGTATGGCCACGGACTTCAATCTCTGCTACCATGATTGCTCTTCCATGACACATAGCACTCTCACACTACATGAATAATTCTTTCTTCTCTCCTTAAGTTGACTTTTCAATTATTTCCTCACAGAAACAACACAGGTAACTAATACAGGTTTGACACTGCAATTTTCCTTGAAGTGTTTTTAAGGCACTTAAATATTTTGATTCATGTATCCTAATTTCTTTTCATTACAATTTTATTTGAACCGCACCACCATTTCTCTGCTATTGTTAGTCGTTTTAACATTTCTTACCATTAAATCCAGTAATAATAGTCATTGTATATTTTTTATTTGAAATGTTTTTTAGAGTTAATGAATTAATTTAGGTCATGAGTTCTCTATTTTAGGAGACAATATGGACCATTAAAAATAGTCAGGTATGTTGTTGTTAGTCTACTGAAAGATACATAGAATAAATTTCCTGTTTATGCTTTTGAGAAAGATTTGATGTGCTATCTGTGACCTCTATGCTTTTAGTAGCTTCTCTATTTTCTGTGGAGCCTCTCTAAGATCCATTTAGAGAGCCTGAAAAATTGTTTGTTGGATTTTTGATGATTAATGCTTGTATATACACTTAGATATACAGAATGCTATACCATGTATTATATATTACTATATCATATTATATCCACTAATTATATAATTATATTGTGTAATACTATATATCATATATTATTATGATATCTTTATTATAGTATCCTCACCTTCATATAAACCTCTGGGATGGAGCTCATGGGTGATGGCCACAGAAAATCCCTGAGAGCAAATGAATCTCTTAAAGAGTCATGGTTTTGGGACCTGTCCTGATGAGATTTCTTCATTGTACTAGTAGAGAGAATAGTTTTTCCAGCGCTCTCTTTGCCCTGGTATTGGATGATGAAGAGATGGTGCATGTTGAGGCCCAAGCTGCCCCACTTTGGGCGGCCAAAAATGTTGCGGCCCTCTCCACTCCAAGCTTGGTGGCCACAGCCACTGTTTCCTGGCCCAAGCTGCCACTCCGGTCTGCGGGTCAGGGTACAGCAAGAGAGAGAGTGAGGACGGACTCGAGGAATGGAGACCAGACAGAGTGTGATTCAATCCCATTTATTCTTCAGTCTCTCTTCCTAGTCCAAGTCCCAAGTCTTGAGTTCCTAGTTCCTAGTTCCTAGTTCCTAGTTGTACTCCTTATAGTTCCTAGTTGTACTCCTCCTAGTTCCTAGTTGTACTCCTTTTTTCTTCTGTCTGTCTTTGCCTTTTATATATCTCACCTCTAAGCCATGCCCTTGGGTCTTGTCTCTAAATCTGATCTCTAAGTCACACCTTTAAGTCACACACCTTTAATCTCACACACCCAAGGTATCTAAACCAAGATGTTATCAAAGTGTGCTCAGCTGTTGTAGGCTGATGTAAAACAAGTCTCATATCAGGGTATATGGCTCAAGATGGCTGCAAAGCTGATAGCTGCTTTCTGCTAAGAGTCAGCTCCCAACAGGTGCAGCCTTTGAATGAATGAGTTTAGGAGCTATCTATTTGGTGTGGACAATTTCTAAACACCCAAAGGTGGAGTCTTAGGCTGATTCTTAGGCAATATTACTATCACTGTCCAAAGAATAGTCACAGTCACCAGATAAAAAGGATGAGCAAATTGCCCTACCTTTAGAGTACAGAGTTGTTTTGTTGCTTTTATTGTGCACCTGTGTGTTTTGGAAGGCATGTATGTAAGGATTTGGATCTCAGTAGCTGCTATTTTTCTTCAGAAGTCCTGAAGCTCAGTATGGATTTAAGCATGAGTCTTTATTGACCAGTGTTAGTGTTCTTATCTTTTCCTCTATATTTTGCAACTAACAGAAATGTTTGTGATACTTTGCCTTTAATCTTAGCACTCTACAGTTGCTTTCTGTCCATGGTATCAATGTTATTTCATTTACTTTGTCAGGAATAAGGTTTTAAACCATTTTTTATTAGAAGAAAAACATTCCTAGCTTCCTGAACAATGTTGTCTCACATTTGTTCACAGTATCAGGCAATGTATTAAAGGCTACAGTTTCCAGCACTGCATGTGTAAGAATAAGCTAGCAATTGCTTCTATTTTGAGGTACAGTACCCCCCTTTATATATGATTCTCAGCATATTTCAGATTATGTTATTACTCCCTTCACCCCTTCATCAGACACATTTTGGTGGAGTCCTGTAGCAACTCCTATTCTGACTTGCCACACAGACCAGGAAGAAGCAATATGTTCTTTCAATGTGAATACCATTTAGGTAAAATAAAAGTAAATACTTGCATAGTTATTTTACTAACAAATAATTTCCTCCAGAGGATGATAAAAAATATACATAATGTAAAGATAGAAATTGGAAAAATAAATCTTGGAAATTGATGATGCTGAAAATAGGTGACGCTTGACTAATCAATAGATTAGCTCACAGAATGGTGGCTACTGAGATTTTCTTCTAATGGATGGGAAGGCTAGGTACATTTGGCAGTCTTTCTAAAAGATTTAGAATTGATACAAAGCTTTGATACTCCATAAAATAAGTTATACTCTAAACTTCTGAGTATTTGTAATCACTGAGAAGAATGCAGAAAAGATTCCTACAACTACTAATTGACAGGTTGATTTAATATTGAGTCACAGTTTCACAATAATTTTCAAAACTCTTAGAAAGAGAGCCTCCAGACACTGGATAAGGGAGATTCACCATGAAAGTTCTATCTTGGTAAGTGACACTAATTGAGAAATAATGGGCAGCTATATCCTTCTCATTTTGTCTATACTGACAGATGAATGCTTTATTACTTTTTAAGCCACCATATTATAAATTCAATGTCCATCCAGAACTCCTTGCTGAATTACCTTGGACAGGAGCCTGTGCATGGGCAACATTCCTGTTTGATAGATGCCAAGCTGTGAAATCATCGTAATTGAAGCCATTATTATCTTAGCACCTTGACATCCCCAACTAAATCGTAAGGACTGATAAATTAAGATTTCTTTTGAATCTTGCTTTCCAGAGGTTTTAAACTGAGCTGTAAAATTGCAATTTTCCCTCAGGCACTTGATAGAACACATTTGCAGAGTAAAGATAACATATTCAGTATTGTTCAGCTCCCGTCCTCTTCAAATGCTTAAAACAGTATTTCTTAATACAGTTCAGCATTGGTAAATGATCTCACTTATTGATGATAAAGATACATTAAAGTTGTTAGAATAGATTTAGAGATATTGGTGTTTTGCTGAATTCGTTTGCATTATGAGCTGGCAATCAGACTATAAAGGACAGAGAGTTATGGTTGGACCATGAAGTCTCCTCACAGCCTCCATATGTAAACACTGGATCCCCAGCTGGTAAGAATTTCACTGAAGCTATGGGAACTCTGAAGTATTGGATATTATTGGCATATGTAGAATATTATGGCCAAGTCTCTGAAGTTTATACCTACCAGATCTACCTTCCAGGCTCCTTGTCTGCCACTATATGAAATGGAATCACAGAAAGTTCCCACCTACATGCTCTGGAGCCAGTATGCCATGACTTTGTTGCCATGGTGACATGAAACTGTGAGTGGAAAAACACACTTCCTAATTTAAGGTATTTCTGCAGTATGTCATAGCAATAATGAGAAATATGACTAACATATTTGTGCTTTCAAAGTATCATGTGTTTTCTTCATTCCTCTTGAGAAACATTTATTTGTTTACTCATTTATTTATACATTTCTTTCTTTTTTCTTTCTTTCTTCTTTCTTTCTTTCTTTCTTTCTTTCTTTCTTTCTTTCTTTCTTTCTTTTGTTCGTTTGTTTTTTGTTTTGTTTTGTTTTGCTTTTCCAGACAAGGTTTCTCTGAGTAGCCCTGGCTGTCCTGGAACTCTGACTCACTCTGTAGACCAGGCTGGCCTCGAACTCAGAAATCCGCCTGCCTCTGTCTCCGTGCGCCACCACTGCCTGGCCACATTTATTTCTTTATTGTGGTTCTGGAATTTGGATACAGGACCTTGCAAACATGTAAGGCATGACTTTTTCACAGACTGAGCTACTTCCTAGGCTGCTTCGACCATTTTTCTGTTTCTTTTTTTTTTTTTTAATTCAATTCACATCTAATCACTGTTCTTAGTTGCCCACTCCCAAAATTTCCCCCCATGTCCCCTTCCCTTTTCCACTTAGAGGGTGGGGGTACCCCTGGGTATTCCCCATCCTGGCTACTCTGACCTTCCAAATGACCTTTCTATAAAAAATATCATCAATATAATGGACAACTACACAGAAACAGTGTTTCATTACAGATGATTTCTGAAGGCATCTTGAACTCATGTGTACCATGAACAGGCATAGGCCTGTGAAAGAGAAGAACTGGTTTTTTTCTACATGATGTCCTCATGTTTTTTAAAACCATGAACACAGTTTTGGGATTTCTTTTTTGCCTCAGAAATTTCATTTTTGTGTTTATTAAAGGATCCTTATTATTATACTTAATGGTGACAAGGCTGACAGCTTTAGACTGTTTATAATGTGTTAAATATTATACTATACATTTTGGAAGATGTTTTCATATAACTGCATAACTGAAACTAGTACATTAGACCTTTTACTATCACTGATGTGGTTATAAAAATTTCTAGAGACTCATGTTACATTGGCTAGTTTTCTCATTGCTATGATGCAATATTTGACAAAACAGCTTAAAGAAGAAAGAGTTTATTTTGATTCAAAATTTAGAATATAACTCCACTGTAGAGAAAAAGGGATAGTGTGTGCCATTAGATTCCTTTGCACATTTTCTCCATTTTATTAAGTCTAGGAACTTAGCCTATTATTTGATACCACCCATATTCAAGGCAAATCTTCCATCCTCAGTTAAATCCCACTGTAAACAACCACGGAGAAATGTCCAAAAGGTTTTTGTAACTCATACAGTTCTAAATCATATCTATTGACAACTAACATGTACTATTACAAATCTATTACAAGATAACCTGACAAACAAGTACATCGTTTTTCATTTTATTTTGGGGTGTGTTTGTATGCATGTTTAGGGTTAGTTTGTGGATGTGTATATGTATGTGGTGTGTATAGAACAGAGAGCAAATTCACCTGTAGCTATGTACTTTAATTTTTGAGATGAAAATAGTTTATAACTGGGATGACAATTAAGTGACTAAGAAGTTTGTAATCTATACAGAGTGAATTCAATGGACAAATGATTGTCATTTGTCTTAAAGCAGCACTAATGGGTTTTATCACAATACACAGAAGCACATGCAAATTTATTTTCCACTTAATATTTTGAATGTTTGTTTGGTGTGGATAATTGAAACCCACAAGTTTAAATCTATAGGAAGAATAGTATGAAGTATTGAAGAATATATATGCTATATGAATGATTCTCTTAACTATTCCAAACATCCACTTTCTTCACTTACAAAATAAAAGTTACTTTCCAGATAAGGAAGAAAACATGTAGACTATCTAGTATAATACATGTCACATGGAAATTGTATAGTGTGTACATTTTCTTCTTACATATTATTTATAAATGAAAATTATCATTTTGTATTACTGTTTTAGGTAAGAAAATCATTATTTAAGGTAAGTTTTTATTTCCTATAAAGTTACTTTGAATTTTATTAAAATAACATGCTGGCTAGTTTTTGTTAACTTGACCCAATCTAGGGTCTTATGAGGGGATGAAAACTGCAAAATATGTCCATAATATTTACCTGTAGGCAATCGTGTTTGGTGTTTTTTTGTTTGTTTGTTTGTTTTTGTTATTTGTTTTTTAATGATTGAGGGTAGAGGGCTAGCCCTGGGTCCTGGGTTCTATAAAAAAGCAGGCCTGACAAAACCATGAGAAGCAAACCAATAGGTAGTTTTCCCTAATGGTCCCTGCTTCATTTTTGCCTTCAAATTCCTGCCTTCAACTTTGTTCTCATATGTCTACCACTGAGCAAATCCCCAATCATCCTCTTTTTTTTTTTAATTGGATATTTTATTCATTTACATTCCAAATGTTATTCTCTTTCCTAGATTCCCCACAGAACCCCCTATCCTGTCCTCCCTCCCCCTGCATCTATGAGGGTGTTCCCCTACTCACTCACCCACCCATTCCTGCCTCCCTGCCCTAGTATTTTCCTATACTGGGGCTTCGAGCCTTCACAGGTTCAAGGGCCTCTCCTCCCATTATATGAAGGCCCAGCACATTATGGTTGGTATCACTGCTGGGCAAGTGGTTCTGGATGTATAAAATATAAGACTTACCAAGCCATAAGGAACAAGTCAGTTAGCACCACTGCTCCAAGGCCTCCGCTTTAGATCCTGTCTCCAGGTTTCTGCATTGACTCTCCTGGAGGATGTATATACTGTAGGGTGAAATAAGCAGTTTCCATCCAAAGTTGCTTTGGCCATGCTGTTTTATCACAGCAACAAAAATCCTAAGACAAAAATAAAGTTATGTTACTAAATTAAAAATATTAAGTTGTTGTATTCAGAGCAGTACCAACCTTATTAAATCTTAATTTCCATCTCCCCTATTCATGCAGAAATCTCACTTTTTGGTAATATTGGTTTTGGAGATCTTAAATTGCATTCACAATTAATTTTTGTCATACAGATTTCGATTGATAAATTCACTTGTATAGGTTAATATTACACTATTGGAATTTTTATAATTGTTAAGCTTCGGATTTTTAAACTTTTATTATTGAATTTATTTGTTTATTTTATGGAATGTGAGTGCTAAGTGTACATGTGAAGATCAGAGAAAAAAATTCAGGACTCTCACCTTCCACATAGATTACAGCCCCTCAGGATTGGTGCTGATGCCTGGTCCTGAAAGATCTGAGGGACTGAAAATAAATTATTTGCCTTGATGGAAAGATGATTTACTTTTTGAACAATCTCATCAGCTCATCAGACCTCAATATCAAGTCATTTAATATATATCAATTATTTGTCTTGTAGTGACAGCATATTTTAGATTATCTTACTTTTGAAAGAAAACTTTTCATATTATATATCAATTGAAATATCAAAGCTTCAATTTTTAAATATTGTTTTGTTTTTTATTTCTTAGGAAACAACACCAAAAGTCATATTTACTTGATAAATATTGGTAGTAAAATATATATCAAATTAAAGACGTGTTCTATTAATCAGGGATTATTTTGGATACAATAATGATAACATTGTTAACTTGTAGCTAGACTTTTATGTGTTAATGTACGCATAATGTAAAGTTAACCTTGCTAACCTCCTGACAAGTGTAAGACAAAGACACTGAGTGAATTTGCATTGTGAAGCTATCAGTATTCCCACAATAATGTTTTGATATGTGAACATAATTTGTTGAAAAAAATTATCATCAGAATCCATAAAATTATGCTCCTATAATTGTAACTTTGAGATGCACAAGCCATTGAAAAGCTCTTTCCCTAGTGTCTTTGAAAAGTTGTTCACATGTTACTTGTGAGTTACAATGAAATTTCTTCAAGCAGATATGTGAAAGCTAAACAAAAAAGACAGCAGATGACTAGCAGAACTGTATTTTAGTCTTGTTAAGTTACTAATATTATGTAACTAAAAAATATCAAATATATTTATCCAAATAAATTTCTCATGTTACAATAGTTTCTTTTGAAACGTTTTACTTATGTGTATGTGTAGGTCTGTCACATACATGTAGTATCTAAGAACGCCAGGAGAAGGATTCAGGTCCATTAGAGTTGAAGTTACAGGAGGTCGTGCACCACCTCACATGGATGCGGCAAAGTTGATTTGAGTGCTTTGGAAGACCAGCAAATCGTCTTATCCATTGATACAAGTCACTAAATAAGTACAGCTTCCTGGATTTGGCTGAGCTGTAGAATTTTACAGAGATAAAATTTGTGCCATGTCAATTTTCTTTTTTCTTTCTGAATCAAAGAAGCTTGAAATGGAGCATGAATTTTATTGTGTAGACCACTTAGTATTTGATAAAATGAGAAGGGCAAATAATATAAGCCTAAAAGAAGCGAGTTCATTCTCCATTATACAATGTTGCTCAAACCGCATGAAATTATATCTGCCTTCTTGACATAGTACTTCCTGGAATCAAAGATTGCTACCATCAACCTAAAATATTCAAGAAAACCAGTACTATCTCTTTCCCAATACATGATACAAGTGTCTGTATGCACACTTTAAAAGTTGAACACAGAGAAGAAATGTATAAAATGGAAATTCCAATTTCACTTCTTTTTAGAGAAATAATGGGGAGAATTTTATCTTACAAGGTCCAAGTATTTGCCTTTGCAAGAAATAACTGGGAGGATTTAGATAAGCATTTTTCACTATAATTGTTCAGTGTTCACATTTTAGTTAAAATAAGGCATGAGATTTTTCATTTATTCTCATGGTCATCTAGCCATCTCGCCTGTTCCTCCCCATACCTGATCCTAAATCCACACATTCCTTCCCCATTGCCTCCCCATTGATCCCTTTTCCCACCCACCTCCCTCTTCCATTTGTCTCTTAATGACTATTTTATTCCCTTTTCTAAGTGGGAGTCAAGCATCCTCAATTGT
The DNA here is from genome assembly GCF_011762505.2 of Arvicanthis niloticus. Classification (NCBI taxonomy): domain Eukaryota; kingdom Metazoa; phylum Chordata; class Mammalia; order Rodentia; family Muridae; genus Arvicanthis; species Arvicanthis niloticus. The sequence continues at coordinate 63,960,950 of NC_047664.1, read as the reverse complement.
ATCTTCCTTCTTGTTAAGCTTCTTGGGTTTGTAGAGTGTAGCATGGTATCCTGTATTTTATGGCTAATATCCATTTATAAGTGACTTGGTTACCTTACTCTGAATGATATTCTCAAGTTCCATTCATTTGCCAGATGGCCATGAGAATGAATGGAAATCTGCAATTGACAGGGATGTGGAGGTTAGGGACATGTCCGACACATGACAGAGACCTGCAGTAAGAGAGGCACTCAACAATCAATGGGGGGTAACTTTAGCTGTGATTCACAGCATTGGAGATATGGAACCTGAAGAGACTACCTCCTATAGCCAGGCAGGAACCCCAGTGGAGCAATAGGGACACCAACACACCCACAAAACTTTCAACCCTAAATTTATCCTGTCTACAAGAAATGCAGGAACAGGGGATGGATCAAAGACTGAGGGAATGACCAACCAATAACTGGCTCAACTTGAAACCATACCATGGGTAAGCACCAATCTCTGACACTATTAATGTTATCCTTTTATGCTTGCAGACAGGAGTATGTTGTTCTCTGAGAGGCTTCACCAAACAGTTGACTCACACAGATGTAGTCACTCACACAAAAACAGTGGATGGAGCCTTGGAATTCTTATGGAAAAGTAGGGAGGCCCTGAATGGGATAGGTACTCAACAGGAAGACAGAGTCAACTAACCTGAACCATTGGGGCTGTCAGAGACTAACAACCAACCAAAGAGTATACAAGGAATACCTAGCAGATGTGCAGCTTGGTTTTCATGTGGGTTGTGAGCAATTGGAATGAGGGCTATCCCAAAAGCTGTTGCCTGTTTGTGGGATATATTTTTCTAGCTGGGCTGCCTTGTCTGGCCCCAGTGGGAGACAATGTGCTTATCTCCACAGAGACTTGATGTGCCAAGGTGGAAGAATAACCCCAACCTGTTTAGATAAATTCAACAGAGGTGTGTAGCAATGGGGGATGAGGAACTGGGGCAGCAACTAGAAAGCCCCAGATGCCAGGAAAGCAAGAGCCTCCCAGGACCCCCATGGGATGGCATTAGCAGAAATACCCCACAAAGGGGAGGAGAACCTGTTGAAACCATATCCAGAGGTTAGACATGCCCTCCACCCTGGTTGAGGGATGGAGCCAGCCACCCATTTCCAAAATTTTAATTCAGAATTGATCCTGTCTAAAGGAAATACAGGGACAAAGAGTGGAGCAGAGACTGAAGAAAAGACCATCCAAAGACTGTCCCACCTGGGAATCCATCCCACAAGCAGACATCAAACCCAGACACTATTGCTGATGCCAAGAAGTGCTTGCTGACAGCAGCCTGATACAGTTGTTTCCCGAGAGGCTCTGTAAGAGCCTGACCAATACAGATGCAGATGCTTGCAACCAACCATCAGACTGATCACCTGGACCCCATTGGACTAGTTAGGGGAAGGACTAAATGAGCTGAAGGGGTCTTATCTGGCATGAGTGGGAGGGGAGGTCCTTGTCCTGTGAAGGCTTGAAACCCCAATGTAAAGGAATGCTAGGACAGTGAGGCAGAAGTGGGTAGGTAGGTGGGGGAGCACCCGCATAGAAACAGGGTAAAGGGGGATAAAATAGGGGGTTTGAAGATGGAAAACCAGGAAAGGGGATAACATTTGAAATGTAAATAAAATATTCAATTAAAAATAAAACAAAATCATTAAATTTTAAAAGGGGGGAAGGGGATAGAGGAAGGATGTGGGAGTAGGTAACAGAGCGGGGCAGTGAAGAGGCTGAAAATTGAGTAAATAAATAAATAAGGCATAAGAAGGTTGTTAGCAACTAACAATCAGGTAGGGTTATTTCCCCCTGTTTTGGAATTTCATGTAGATCTTCATCTCTAGCATCAGTTTCTTTTCTTTTTTTTTTTTTTTTTTTTTTGGTTTTTCAAGACAGGGTTTCTCTGTGTAGTCCTGGCTGTCCTGGTACTCACTCTGTAGACCAGGGTGGCCTCGAACTCAGAAATCCTTCTGCCTCTGCCTCCCAAGTGCTGGGATTAAAGGCATGCGCCACCACTGCCCAGCATCAGTTTCTTTAAAAACCACATGAAGATGTAATTTATCAATATAAATATTATAATCCACTGAGTAAATTTAGTGACATTCTGTTATATAGAAATATTTCAAAAAGGACTTATGTGACAGTTATTATTTAAAGAAGATACAAGTCTTTTTTACAGAATTTGACATTTTGCATAGAGTTTATGATACAGAAACAGAGTCAGAGACACAAAGAATTGCTGGAATCTAAAAGTTAGTATTTTTGTTATATAAGCATGGGTATCATCACAATAAATTGCCTCAATCACATTTTACCAACATGTTGTATAGCTTTATACCTCACAGTTCCAGCATTCTATCCTTTTTTTTCTGTATCTGTCTACTGGACACACCAATCCAGATATATAACACCAAGCTAGTATGTTTGGAGTCTGTACAACATGTGTTTTCAAAGACTGTATAGAAAGTATTCTGTCAGTGCCCAGTTTAATATAAGTTGTACAAAATTAAATCAACCACTTTTCTTTCTCCTAATTAGGTTTATATTTTATTATGTAAAATATATCACTATGCATCAAATTTTTAAATGCTTTTATTAAAAATACTTAATGAAATAGTTATGGTCATTTAAGCCTTCCTAATGTCAAATTATTTTTACTGGTAGAGGGACTTGCTTAATGCTGATGGGTGTTTACTTATTATTGAGATCTTTAGTTAGAAGCAGCATTTGTGATTTCTTAATATAAGAAAGCAATCAAGTTTGTTGCATGGATTGATTTTTTTCTTTCAGGAAAAGAGATGTCACTAGGTGTCATAGTATCAACCATTTAAAAATGCTTTAAAATTGGGAACAATAATCTGATGGTATACTAACTAAATGGTGGTATACTAACTAAATATTCCTACTTTTATAAATGTTTTGTATCCATTTTAACATGATTCATCATATCTTCATCAAAAGCAAATTCTCTAAAAATTATTTTTGAGGAGGCCATGAGGAAGCTAAACAAAGTTTTTTTTTTCTTCCAGTGATGGAAGTATTCTAAATAAATATTCTAAGCATGCCTGAAGTCCTAGCAGAAAACATGGTCGCAGAAAGATTATCAGGGCTTGTTGTTAAGGTAGACTTGCCTACCACTAGGGCTATAGTCTTATGAAATGCCCTGTACCAAAGTGAGTTTGTAGCATTTCTGAGTGTGACCATGATGGTTAGCTTATAGCTGCCACATATACACATAGACATCTACCTACATGTCTGTAAACACATATATGCATGCATAAATGATATCTCTTTCACATTACCTGGAAGGAAAACTCCTCATGTATGTCAGTTTGGGTTTTATTGCTGTAACAAAAGATGATATTAATGGAAACTTATTTTCAAAGGGATTTATTTAACTTAAACATCTTGAATCACAGTCCATTTGAGGCAAGTCAAAAAAGGAATAAAAACTTTTAGGAACCTGGAATCGGGACCTAGTGTAGAAGCTGTGGAAGAATGCTGCTTACTGGCTTGTTCCTGCTTGTGTATAGAACCCAGGATCACCAGTCCAACTGTGTCCCCAATCACATTGATCTGGATCCTCTGATATCAATCACTGATCAGCAAAGTACAGAGCTGCTTGCTCACAACCAGATCTTAGGGACACATTTTCTCAGTTGTGATCCCTCCTCTCAAATGACTGTAGCTTGTGCCAGGTTGACAGAAAAGTACCCAGGCACCATACATTGAAATTTTATCCTAGGACTGTAGCACTTCCTTTGTGCTTCAAGCTTCACTTTTGCCTTGACATTTCTGCCATTTCTGCAATTACTTCTATCAATTCTTAACATTTGAAGATTGGAATCAAGTACTTTCAAATTCCTGTTAGTGTTATTTTGACCTTCTGCCACATATCTTGAATGTTCTTAATAGAGTCTCAAATGAAACACAAAACAAAACAAAGGTTTATTTAATTTACTTTCCCCAAATTCAGCAAAGGAATTTCATTTAGAAAATGTAATTCAGAAGTATTAAACCTCATGGTTGGTTCATGATCCATAGTACGTGCAGTGTTGGAAGGTTTGACAGTGACATCATTCATACTGAATATCTCCATCAAAGTTGTTGAAATGACCAGGTAAATCATAATATAATGCAGTGTTATTATTTGCGTTTTTTTCCCCCAGAAAAATGATTCAATGGAGACTTCAAGCTTGTTATAAACCAACATGTTGTCATTCATGTTTTCTTATCTCATTGTATCAGGAACAGGCATTATAGAGCAGATAAACATTAAGAGCCCAGGAATTTTCAAAGTAATAAATGAGCCTTGGCTTTAAGTTAAAGCCACCAGGTGCACTGGCCCCATTTAAGAGTCAGCCTGAACTTATAACTCAGACGTTGACTGATCTTCTCATGCTGGGAAAGTCCTGGATGACATCTTCTTCCAGAATAAACACACTTCACCTATATTGAAAATTATAGCCATTGTCACCAGTTAGCTTAGCTAGATCCTACAAATTATTTTGATCCTTTCCACTTCAGCCAGGTTATGTTAGGACAGCTTTCCTTCATGAATCTCAACAACAACTTCTACTGCCTTCAGATTTTTCTCCTGCAATTTCCTAATCTTTCTCAGATTTGAGCTAGAATTTTATTTAAAGTATTGTTTTGTGTTTTTAAAAAAGTCTATCTGGTACACTAAAAAAATTCGTTTCTTCATAATAGCATTAGGAATTATTCTCTCTCTCCTTTTACATATTTACTTGAGTCACACTTGTACATTTCTTTGAGCAATATATTTTTATCATTCTATATTACCTATTTATTCTATTCTACATGATGTCTAAATCTTGGAAAAAGCCTATCTTTATGTCTTACAAGTTCAGTCTTTATAGCTCTAGATTTAATCATTTCTCACTTTAATTTCAGTTCTCATCGAACATTAATAGCCATTGTAGTTATCAACATAATTTCAAATATGCTTTGGTGTAAGGAATTAGGAAATGCTAAGGAAAAGGAGAGTAATTGAGGGAACAGTAGACTGATTTAGGCATTAAGTGTTCTAGTATATATGTATATTGTGTTTCCAACAATCATAGTAAAAAATCAGAGATTATCAAAGCAAGTGAAATTATTAACATATTAGAATTAATAAAATGTGCAATAATATGAAGGAAGCACAAGCTGTTGGGAAAAAGTGATTTGATTGGCACAAGACTTTCAGCAGCCCTTGGCTGTAATCTCTGCATTATCTGTAGCCTAAAATTAGAAACACAGTCACTAAATATATTCAAGAGTTTTTACTTTTTATAGACTTTGAAACTCATTTTGACTTAATCTTTTGGTGTGCTCAGATAATAGAAGTTTTGTTATTGTTATTTTTGTTTAATTTGCTTCAAAATGATTACAATACCATCATTCCACCTCTGACTGTTGACCCATGGTTTGGCTTATAATGGATGTAATGTAGCTTTTTACTAACTTATTACTTCCTTAGCAAAATGACAAGAGTAATAATAATCTGTGGTATTTTTATTCTTTGTAATCAAATGCACGATTAGAGTGGAAAATATTTCTTTATTTGTGTCATTTCTTTCTTATAAAACTTGGCTGTAAATTCTTGAATATATCAAATACAGCATTTAACAGAGGTCCATATTGTTTTCTGACAAAGAGTTCCATTGTGTTTTTGTTACTCTCTCTGAAAGCTCAATTCATTTAAAACTCAGATGAGGAAATTAAAACCCTCAGCACTTTTTTTCTTTTGTTTGGGAGGGTATATATATATATATATATATATATATATATATATATATTCCTATATCTGCATATATTCATATGTACATATATATAAATATACTTAATCATATATGCATATCAGCATAGCTGCAAGTGTCAACAGTCCATGAATATCAACATGGCTTCAAGTGGCAGCAAAACCATTAATATTTGCATAGCCTTAGGTGATAACATGGACCTTGAACATCAGCTGAGCCCCTGGCTGCATTTGGACCATGGGCACAAATGTGTACTCTGGCAGCAACACATGGCTTCAGGCCATAGCACAGACAATGGATGTCCATGGGGACCACTGCCTTCATCACAGCCTGGGGCAGCAGCACAGACCACAGATACACACATGGCTTCCAGGTGATTTATGAATCATGGTGGTATTTCAAGGAGGTCCAATCCAGAATATGAACCATTTTTCATCTCAGACAACCTGTAGTTTCTCAGAGCCAAGGCGATCATGGGGCTGGAATACATGTTCAGTGGTGAGTGTGGGCAAGCTCCAGGCTGCTGAATATTACTCTGCTAACCCTACTGGGCAATGAATGCCATATTCCTTTATTGACTGCAGCCTTTTCTCACACCTGTCACCTAGTTTGGCCTCTCCCTACCATGCATACACCACTCAATCTTCCTCACATCGCCATTACATATTATTTTGTAGTGGCATTGGAAACTGCAGTGTGTCATACTGTGTGTGTGTGTGTGTGTGTGTGTGTGTGTGTGTGTGTGTAAAAGGCATTGAGTCTCTGGCTCTGTGGTATCCTAAGCCTTTTCATTTACTGCCAGGAATCTTTTATGAGATAAAATAGTAGTTGGATTCATTGTAAAGATTCCTTGGTCTGTTTCAAGTTTTTGTTTGTTTGTTTGTTTGGTTTGTTTTGTTTTGTTTTTGTTTTTTAAATTTCTGATACACCATCAATACTGAACCATTGACTTGGTGACTCTGAGTCTTTGGTTTTCAGCATTGCCTCCTTCATGAGCCTCAAGGAGTTAGTGTTCAGGTGGACTGACTCAAAGCACAGAATTTGTGCCTGTGTGGTATCCTAAGCCTTTTATTTCACTGCCAAGAATCTTTTAGGAGGCAAAGTAATAGCTTGATTCAACCTTTTTGGGCATAGCTGAGTTTACTGATATTCTTAAGGATTGTTTAAGCTTAAATGTGAGGTATACTTGATAATAGAAGTTTTTCCTAGTTTTCTGGAACGTGATCCTTACAATGATTTGGGTTCTTGCATAATAATGCATGGTGTGGCAGTCCAATACAGGGCATAATAGGGCTATGGACTTACTAATTGCTTAAATAAAACTGATGACTTACAAAAGAGAGCCTCAAAACTGGCTCAAAAACTTGCTAAAAATGTGTAAATGATTTGATCAACATTTTGAAGACTTTCACATTTTCTTCTGAAGAACAATGGGATATGTCCTGGTTTTAGACTGCTTACTATTTGTATGTTGTTAAAATAGATGTAGGAAGCCAACACATTAGGTAATATCTGCACTAATAGAAAGTTCTGAGTAGACACAAGATAGTAGACTAGTAGACGAGCAGCTGCTTATTGACATAGTCTATTTCTGGGTCTTCTGTTAAAGGATACCTGGGCATCAGACTTACAACACAGAAAATATTTCACTCATAGCTGTAGAAGTTTGAAGTCCAATATCACACTGTATTTGACTACTATGTTTCTTTTAAGTATCCTCAGTTCTGGGTTCCTTCTGGTCTTCCCGAGCACTGAGCAGATCCCAGGTGGCAGCTCTGCCCCAAATCTCACAGAACCCAGAGGAAGCTGGTTTCCCAGGAGCTCTAAACCCAGCAGTATTTTAGATAAGGAGAAAGCAACACTGGCCTTAAACAGGGAGTAACTGGGACCCACTAGGACCAAGGAAGTCACTCCTGGCCCAGAGCATTGGTTCCTTCCAGTCTGGGCCTGAGCATTGAGTAGATCCTGGGTGGCAGCTCTGCCCCTAATATCACAAAACACAGAAGAAGCAGGCCTCACAGGAGCTCTAACCTGGGCAGTATTTTAGGTAAGGAGACCGCAACACCAGCCCCAAACAGAGAGTAACTAGGACCCACTAAGACTCAGGAAGTCATTCCTGGCCCAGAGCACTGGATTCTTCCTGTCTGCACCTGAGCACTGAGCAGATCTTGGGCCCTAACTCTTACCCCAGTAGTAACACTCACCCCACACAGTTCTGATACAACCAAGATAATAGGAAAGACAGGCTCCAGTCAGAGACAGGGCAGATAGAAATAAGGAGATCCGGGTGGCAAAAGGCAAGTGCAAGAACATAAGCATCAGCAACCGAGGGTACTGGGCATCATTAGAACCTACTTCTCTCACATAAGAAAGTCCTGAGTTCTCCATATCACTAGGAAAGAAAGATTCAGGTTTAAAATCACTTCTAATGATGATGATAGAGGACTTTAAGAAGGACATAAATAATACTCTCAAAAAATTTGAGGCGAACACAGGTAAACAGGTAGAAGAGGAAACACAAAAATCCCTTAAAGAATTGCAAGTAAACCCAGGTGAAAAACTGGTGAAGGAATTGAACAAAACAATCGAGGATCTAAAAATGGAAGTAGAAACAGTAAAGAAATCACAAAGGGAGACTACTCTGGAGATAAAAAACCTAGGAAAGAAATCAGAAGTCATAGATGCAAGCATCACCAACAGAATACAAGAGATAGAAGAGAGAATCTCAGGAGCAGAAGATACCATAGAAACAACTATGATACAACTGATACAACTGTCAAAGAAAACACAAAATTCAAAAAGTTTTTAATACAAAATATCCAGGAAATCCAGAACACAACGAGAAGACCAGGCCTAAGGATAATAGGTATAGATGAGAGTGAAGATTTCCAACTTAACGGGCCAGTAAATATCTTCAACAAAATTATAGAAGAAAACTTCTCTAATCTAAAGAAAGAGATGCCCATAAACATACAAGAATCCCACAGAATGCCAAATACACTAGACCAGAAAAGAAATACCTCCTGTCACATAATAATCAAAACACCAAAAACACAAAACAAAGAAAGAATATTAAATGCAGTAAGGGAAAAAGGCCAAGTAACATATAAAGGCAGACTTATCAGAATTATACCAGACTTCTCACCAGATACTATAAAAGCTAGAAGATGCTGGACAGATGTCATAAAGACCCTAAGAGAACACAAATGTCAGCCCAGGGTACTATACCCAGCGAAACTCTCAATTACCATAGATGGAGAAACCAAGATATTCCATGACAAAACCAAATTTACACAATATCTTTCCACAAACCCAGCATTACAAAGGATAATAGCAAGAAAGCTCCAATACAAGGAGGGAAATTATACCCTGCTCCAATACAAGGAGGGAAATTATACCCTAGGAAGAGCAGGAAAGTAATCCTCTTTCCAAAAATCCAAAAGAAGATAGCCACACAAAGATAACTCCACCTCTAACAACAAAAATAACAGGAAGCAACAATCACTGTTTTTTAATATCTCTTAACATCAATGGACTCAATTCCCCAATTAAAAGACATAGGCTAATTGACTGGATATGTAAACAGGACCCAGCATTTTGCTGCATATGGGAAACCCACCTCAGTGACAAAGAGAGATTTTACCTTAGAGTAAAAGTCAGAAAACAATTTTCCAAGCAATTGGTTCTAAGAAACAAGCTGGAGTAGCCATTCTAAAATCTTCAGCCCGAGAACACAAAGGGAGGGACTCATGGCTCCACCTCTATAGGTAGTTGAGGGTGGCCTTGCCAGGCATCAGTGAAAGTGGACAGCCTTGGTGCCTGAAAGTTTGGATTTTATAGTGTTGGGGAATTTCAAGAGCAGACAGGTGAGAATGGGAGGATGGTGGAAGCACACCCTCATTGAAACTCCCAGAATTATATCGATTAAGCATGACAAAGGCAAGCTACCAGAAGACTAGATTCTAGAATTCAAACAAACAATTATCTTGATACTAAAATTTGTTTTGAGAATTGTATATTGCAGAATATACAGTCTTGGTGTATCTACTAGTCAAGCAAGCTGAGCAGACCTGCTCGAGCCTCTGATGTCCTGGAATTCCAGCTGGATGCAGTGAAGACACAACATCAGAGGCTTATCAATTTATTCTTTCCCCTGCCTCCATTCTAATATCTCAATGCTCATAATCAGCTTGAAGAAGTTAATGAAGAATTGGCGTGCCCCTATTCCCTGGGCTTGGGGACTGAGGTGGATAATATTGGGCTGTATTTCTAGGGAAAAGTAGTGGTTTTGTTGGAAGAAGGAGGATTAGCTAGTATTTATTGCATAGCCATAACCTATTGGTAGAAATAAGTACAATTGTTATTAAGATGAAGTTATAATTTCTTAAATGGTACAAAATTTACTTTGATTTCAAATTTAAGATTTTCATTGATATGAGCTTCTTATTAGTATAAAAGTGAGATTAATATTGCTACTCTGATAGCCATTGTGCCTATATAACACATTTAGGAATATAAGGTTCTTCTTTAACTTTTCTAACTGATTTGAGATGGTTAGCCTGTGAGTTAAGGGCCTATATCAAATTCATGGCTCTGAGTTTATTCTTAGGGTGTTTTCTATATTTTATTTAGAAATAGCTGAGAAGAGTTAACAGGCAACAGTCCAGATTACCTTACATGGATAGTTGGTTTTCAAAACGTCATAAGTCCACAGAATTGACATTACAAACATTTCTGTATTAATGTTCATTTTGATTAGAGACCTATCTGTTCCTGACAGCTTCCTGTCTTGGATTCTAAGAAGAAATTGAGCATCTTTGGAGTTACTGCAGTTTTGGTGAGACTGCCACTAGGCAAGAATTGCCTCTTTTCATCTACTGACAAATCACTGTCCAGAAAAGGACACACTTGCAGAATAGTAGACTGATTATATCTGCCAAGACAGAATAATCAGCCCTTAATAATTCTGCACCACTAGGTCTGTCAGATGATCTTGGGCCAGAAGGTTGAAGATCAGATGCTCCAACGTTCTGTAGTATAGGGACTGTCCAGGTGTTCAGAGGTCTCTATAAATTGGCTAAATTTCAGAAGCTATGCTTTGTGCTTCCCATAATTTTAGTTAACTCAGTCATTCTGGATTTCTGACAGGGTTGAAGACTTATAGTATCATAGCCAATCCCAGCTATTTACTTTGAGAGAAAAGATTTGAGAGGATGGTTTTCAGCTGACATTCATTCTAAAGCCAAGAAATAAAGCCAGGTTCAGAACTAAGTCTTTTAGTTAGGAGAGATGTCAGAGGTTCTGGTTAGTCAACAAAATGATGGACTGGGTATTAGGTCTATCTTGTACCTTATTGACACAAATTGGTATAGTTATGTTCTAATTGTATTTTGAGAGAAAAGTTTTATTTTAACAGGAAGGGTGATATGTAGGAGGAGCTAAGGTGGGAGAAGTAAGGAGAGGAGGAGGAGAAGTTGAGGATGAGCTAGGTGACGAGAGAGGAAGAGAGAGAGAGAGAGAGACAGAAAGAGAGAGAGACAGAGAGAGAGACACAGAGAGAAACTGGGGTGGGGGGACATGGAGGTGGATGTACGTGTATCTCTGCCAGTCAAAGATAGTTAATACATTTAGGTTGGGTATTGTGTTACACTTCTGATTGTATGGGCATCTTGTTATTGAGCATTACCAAACTTTTAAAGCCTTTAATTAACATTTTAAAAAAATGTATAAAAGCAAAAAGGAGACTGTGGGGATGCGATAGGGTTTTTCTAGGGAGGGGAAATAGGAAAAGGGGACAGTATCTGAAATGTAAATAAAATATCCAATCAATCAATCAATCAATAAATAAATAAATATCCTCAGTTCTTAGATTACAGAAAGGTAGTATCCAGCCATGTCACGCTGTCATTCATTGTCCGTGAAGTTGAGTCTAGTGTGTCAGTTCTTATAAGGACAGCCATTCTGTCCTATTAGAATTGCCTTTTTAATAGGAGAAAAACAATCTAAAGAGCAGGCAAAAGACTCAGAGATACACTCGCTCTCACTGTAGGAATCCCAACTCCTACCAACACCAAGTTAAGAACCATAACATACATGTATGCAGAGGACCCAGTACAGACACATCCAGTCTCTGTGCTTGCCACTTCAGGCTCTGTGAACCTAGTGAGTCCTGGTGAGTTGATTCAGTGGGGTTGGGCCAGGTTGTCCTGTTGACCTTTATTCCCTATGAATAATACTACAATCTTTTCTTTCTCTCTATACAAGGTTTCTGAAATTGACTTATTTCTTCGAGTCTATCTCTTCTCTGAAGAAAAATCCAAGGACAGTGTATCTGAGGGACAGAGAAAGTGTGGTTACGAACTGGGGGAGTTGAGGGAGGAGAAACTGTTTGGAATGAAAGAAAAATCTATTTTTATAAATAAAAGACCTGCCTTCCTATGTCCTTTCTTTGTTTTGGAGGACATGCCTCCCAACAGTTATTCGTGGAGTCAGTGTTTCCACATACAAACTCTGAGGGATGATAAATTCAGTCCAACTATAATTTGTGTTATACCAAACCATGTATATGAAAAAAGAAATGACAATTCTACCTTCAAATATTTCAAATAATATTTATTTCTCTAAAGAGAAAACCATGTTTCAACTTGAAAGGGTTGTATTGAATCTGTATTTGCAATTAATAGGCAGGGAATATGAATGCAGACTTAAGGCCTTATAAATATTATTCTCATTTTAGCTAGCTTATATACTTCCTTCACCTGATTGACCTCAAATATTTACAGAGATTCCCTTTATGTGAGTTGGTTATATTGTATTTCATTAGTGCCTCTGCATTGTTTCTTCTTTATAAGTAATGTTCAGCATTCAGAGAAAATAAAAGGTGAGCAATGGCTGTACCTTCTTTATATTAAGATTTGAGTAAGTTCATAAGTGGCACTACTGCTTCAGGTACACAGACACTGGAGCATTTGTGAACACATTGAAACACTGGCTTTCTGGAAGCGAAGAGCCAAGACTTCAGAAATCATGCCCTCTACTTCTTCATCCAATCTTCACATTCCTCTCTATTATATGTCATCCTAAATAATGGTCTTAAACAAAACCTAGCATTTTATACAATGCTTATATGATCTTGCCTTTTTGAGCTTTTTCATATTTATATTGTTTAAACAATGTTGTTTATCATACCATTAGTAGAAGTCAATCAGGTAAAAATGTTCTTATTTTTTCCATTGGTTTCTCTAATATGGTGTCTAGTAATTGACAAATATTACTTAATTTATTTAATCCATAGGAATGGGAACTGTAAACACTAAGTTAAATTTGAGAGTGACCATAATTGTTAACAAACTAGGCAAGTCAAAAGTTAGGGAAGATAAGAAAGAAAATTGATAGGTAACCTTTGTAAAATACCTAGGTACAAACATACTTTGGTTGAACTGAAAATATAAAACAACGTAAAGAAGAATTTCAGTATTCCACATTTTATTATCAATTTGTAAACATAATTAAAAATGTTATGGAAATAATCATTTAAATCCAAGCAGATAAATTATTTCACTAAAACTGGTTATTTCCTTTTATGACATGGAACACAATGGTGACATCATATTATCTATGAATTCTCAGATTTTTTTAATAGCCTTGTATTTTCTACATTTAAATTGGGCTGTATGTTAACAAAACAAAATGTACAATATAATATATTGTAATGATATAAAAAAATAGGTATCAGTAGAGAAGAGACTATTTTTCCATTTCATATTATAGTTTACTATTCAAAATTGAAAGCATTGTCAATGCACTATCAATATAATAATAACTACCAGAGTGATATCCTACTGATTCATTAATTTTGCTCTCTTATTAGTAAGTCACTTCTAAACAACTTCAGTGTAATGTTAGGTATCACTAATAGATGGAACATTTTCCCGACTTAAATGTTAATTTTCAGCTATTTCATTGAAAGAAAAGTTGCACTTCTGCCTCATAAAAGATGCAAGAAGGCTGCTTTTCAGTGAATCCTTTACCAAGGCAGCCAAAGCTTTTTACTTACAGGACCTCAAAGATGATACATCAGCGAAGGTTTCAGGTTAGATTGTATGGCTTCCGTGAACTTTCACTCTTGTCAGAGCACCTTAAAATGTTGAAAGAAGGTGTGAGGAAACGGAGACAGATGGCATAAAGGGACAAAGGGACATAGGGCAGAGCTATTGCAACGAGGTAATGGCCCTGGAGAAAAAGCACAGAAATTTATGTAGTGCTGTGGAAACTTTTACCTCACTTTCTTACCTTGAGAAAAAGGGCACAGCCATTGTCCTCCTTGGATCAGGTATGAGTTCTGACTGTTATTTTTACAGTAGCAACTGCATTTAGTTTAGTATTATATAAACATTTTTAAGTAATGATTTTCATTAAAAATAAAAATAATACAGGTTTAAAAGACAAATATGAATCTGGTGGAATTCATGTGTCTTTTGACAGATATAAAGTAGCAAAACACTAATTTTTTTTTTATCTCAAAGAGAGAAACTGTTTGCAACAGAATATCTTTTTCATGAGAAATTCCCAGAAAGAGGTAATTATCATGATGTTTTTGCTACTTTTTCTAAAGATACTAAGAATCTGAAAATAAAAATGTCAAATGTTCTCTTACTGATGCATGCCAGGTTTACCAGTACTAGTAGTGAAATAACCTCTGTTTTCATGTAAATAGATAAGTAACTCTCATTAGAATGATTATGCACTCTCTCTTCTCTCTCCTCTCTCTCTCTCTCTCTCTCTCTCTCTCTCTCTCTCTCTCTCCCTCCCTCCCTCTCTCTCTCTCCCTCTCTCTCTCTCTCTCTCTCTGTCTTTCTCTCTCTCTCTCTGTTTCTCTCCCTCTATCTTCTATCTTTCTCTTTTAGTATGTGTGTTTTATGAAACATCATCTGCAGGAAACAGAAGAAACTTGCTATAGAACCAAAGCTGTAGATCTTTGCCAGCTTCTGATGCACTGGTCTAGAGAAACAGGGCCTGTGGTGCCAAGTGTCATTTGAATGGAGCTTAGCATATAAAAAAATGAGCCAAATTTGGGAAATAAACTGATCATTATTGTCATTATTCTGTCTAGACTATGGAACTCTAACCCAGATTTGTAATAAAGCCGCATATGAGGAGGGAGAGACAAGTGTGATATGACAAATGATGCTTCCAACTTCCAGATAGCAACACAATGCTTGGGGGTACAACTCACTTAAGGAATAAGAAGCGCATAGCAATAATGAATTTCTCAGGATGTTTCCAGTGTAAGCGATGATGAAAATTGATTTTATTGAGTCATTCTGTGGTATTTTTGGCTTAACAATGAAATTATATACTTTTATGTTCTTGGGGATAAACGGGAACGTTCTTTTCTATCTTCTTTTTTTCCTCAGACACACATAGCCAATCTCAAGTAGTTCTGTAGTAATGTAACTTACTGTAGAAAAATAAATTTCAAGGCTGAAAGGGTACTTAAAAGACAAATAGTGTCATCATCTCTCTGCTTGAATTCCTTGGGTAATGGTTTAATAAGTGGTTGCCAAGACCACGTTGTCAAGGATGTCATCACCTACTGAGGAAATACATTCAACCCATTGATGACACTGAATATTACACACTGCCCTCATATCTGTCTTATTGGTGCCAACCTATTCATCCTATTATCCAGTGTTATGCAGAGACATTTTTGAGGTTATTAAAATGACCTTGTATGACCCATTTTTATTTTCAATCTGGCTATGTATTTTCCCCCAAACTATTCTTCCTACAATTGCCAATATCCATTCATTTCTTTATAGCATTTAACTTTTTTCTCTATTGAGGTGCATGCTTTGATTTCTTGGTCTAGGAGGATGATTAAAAATATATCAGAGCCAAACTATGTTTATCTTATTACAAGTTTGCTATTAGAGTTTGAATAAAGAAATGCAATATAGTAATATTTAGAAACATCTCTGATGAACAGTTTGAAGTATTCAGATAATACAGTCTCTGTGCTTGTAAAATTTTGATTTCTATGAATCAAAAAAATATATTAACTATTTGTCTGCTCTTACAACCAACTCTCTGCACTTTACATTACTGCTTCTGTTTTAGAGATGAGCACATAGAGGCTAAGTAGAATTATACAATTTTGTTAAATTTTCTTGACCCTAGATTCAGCTTCTCATTTTTACTTTGTGTGTGTGTGTGTGTGTGTGTGTGTGATATGTGTTTGCATGCATGCAATTCCATGTGTCTGTGTGATGTGCCTGCTTGAATAATTGTGCCCATGTACCTCACTCAATACATGTTTAATAGCCAATCAGCATCTGATGAGAATAAGGAGAGTATGCAGTGGGTATAGGTTAATTGATAAATACTAGGTTATAGGTTAGCTGACACAAGTATTTCTGGTGTTCTTTGTATAATGAAAGTAATATGTTATATATAATATGTTCTGGGTTTCAAAATTGTATATGAAATATATGAATTTCTTATGGTTTTACTGCTATGAAGGAACACCACTACAACAACTCTTTTGATTTTTCCTTAATTTACTTAGTTACGCACTTTACATCCCACTCACAAGCTCCCTTAATCCTAACCTTCCCCCATCCTCCCATTCTCTTCTACAGTGAGAAGGGGTAGGGCCCTTCTTAGTACCAAACTACCCTGACACATAAAGTTAATGGAGGACCAGGCACATCCTCTCCTACTGAGGCCAAAAAAAGTAGCCCAGTTAGGGGAACATTATCCACAGGCAGGCAACAGAGTCAAGGACAGCCCCTGTTCCAGTTGCTGGGGAACCCACATGAAGACCAAGTTGCACATGTGCTATATGTGTGGGGTGCTGGAGGGGCTAGGTCCACCCCAAGTATGCCCTTGGGTTGGTAGTTCAGTCTCTATGAGCCCCCAAGGGTACAGGTTAGTTGACACTATAGGTCTTTCTGTGGATTTTCTAAACCCTCTGTGTCCTTCAATCCTTTCATTAACTTTTCTACAAGCTTCCTGAATTCTGTTCAATATTTTGGTGTGTGTCTCTTTATCTGTTTCAGTTGGCTGCTGGTGGGAGCCTTTCAGAGGTCAATTATGCTAGACTCCTGTCTGCATATATAACAGAGTATCATTAATAGTGGTAGAGATTGGTTTTTGCCCATGGGAAGGCCAGTCATTGGTTGCCCATTTCCTTAGTTTTTTGATCCATCTTTGTCCCCGTATTTCTTGTAGGCAGGACAAAATTCTGGGTTGAAAGTTTTGAGGGTGAGTTGGTGTCCTTATCCCTCCACTAAATGTCCTGCCTGGCTACAGGAGGTGGATACCTCTGCCCCACTGCTAGGAGTCTTAGCTATAGTCATCCCCATAGACTCCCAGGAGCTTCTCCTATGCAGATTTCCATTCATTTTCCCATCTTGCCCCATTCCTTCCCCCATTTTCTCTCCCAGTTTTCTTAGTCATCAGATAAATGCAAGTCAAAATGAATCAAGATTTTACCTTACACTCATCAAAATGGCTAAGATTAAAAAAAAAAAAACTCAAGCAACATCCCATTGTGGAGAGGATGTGGAACATGAAAAATATTCCTTCATTGCTCATGGGAGTACAAAGTTGTACAACTACTCTGAAAATCAATTTAGTGGTTTCTTATAATACTGGGAATAGTTCTACCTGAAGCCCCTGTTATCTCACTCCTGGACTTATACCTAAAAGATGTTCTACCATTTCACTTTGGAGCATCTAATCCCAGAAGATTTAGGCACATTTTCTCCTACTGAGGCCCAACCCAGCTATACCACAGAGGCACTTGCTCCACTATGTTCATATCAGCTTTATTTTTAATAGCCAGAAACTGGAAACAGCCTAGATGTATGAAAAAAAAAAAGACTGAATAAAGAAAATGTGGTTCATTTACACAATGGAGTACTATTCAGATATTCAAAACACAGATATCATGAAATTTACAGGCAAATAGATAGAACTAAAAACTATCATCCTGAATCAGGTAATCAGACCCAAAAGGACATGCATGACATGTGATCACTTTGAAGTCAATTGGAATACCCATTCCACAATCCACAGACTCAAAGAAGATGAATAACAAAGATGTCCCAAGCAAGGACATTTGAATCTCACTCAGAAAGGGAAATAAAATAATCATTAGAGAAAACAGAAACTTTTATAAAGGAAAATATTTAATCTTGGAATAGCTACTTATTCAGAGGTTTAGTCCATTATAATAATAGAGGAAAACATAGTGACATGTAGGAAGAGAAGATGCTGGAGAAGGAGCTGAAAATTCTACATTTTTATCTGAAGGGAGAAGAAGGAGACTTGGTGTCACACTGGGAGAAGTTTAAATATGTAAAACCTCAAAGCCCTCTTCCACAGTCACATACTTCTTCCAACAAGGCTACACCTCCTACTGTGGTCATTTCTTTTTTTTTTATTTTTTTTTATTGGATATTTTATTTACAATAGAGATGTCATTCCCTTTTCCCATTCCCCCTCCCTAGAACCCCCATCCCATCCCCCCTCCTTCTTTATGCTTTTATATCATTTTGATTACATGCATGTGTTAAGATCAGTTCTAGGTTGAGAGTTTAGCAATACAATAGATGCAAATAGTCAAGAAACAAGCCATACAATAAACACAAATAGTCAACGAAAAAGCAAGGCATTAAACCCAAATATGTGAACATTCCCATGATCATGATCACTGTTTCTAAAGGCTTATCAGGATGACCAAAGTATCTGAGCCTACTTCCCTGTCCTAGCCCAAAGTCATTTTCATGTCTGAAGCCTACTTCCTTGTTCTAGTCTAAAACTTAAAATCCTGTCTGAAATGACTTCTTTATTCTAGCCTAATGTTTAGATTCCTGCCTGAAATTACTTCTGTGTTCTAGCCTAAGATTTAGATTCCTGCCTGAAGCCTCCTTCCTTGTCCTTGGTCAATGTCATATTCCTGAGAAGCAGCCCATTTCCTTGTCCTCGGCCCATGTCATAATCTTACCAAGCAGCCCCAAAGGCTCTCTGCCTCTCCCCCTTTTGTATTTAATTAACAAGACTGAACCTGACTTAAGTCATTCTGACAAGAATGCCTTCCTTACCCATCATGGAATATGCATTATCAAAAGCAATGCACTTCTGTCTTAGGTTTGTAAGGCTCTGTGCAGAATCTTACCTGCTCCTGGCTTGCCAGCTTGTTAATTTAATAACTCTGTCTGGGGGTCCATTTTCAGGTTCAAGCCATGTACTTGGCTACTAACATGTTGATGTTGTTAAAGAAAAGCTTTAACACAATGGAGAGGAATAAAAGTATTCCCAGCACAAAAAAAGGGATAGCATTATTAAGCTATATATGCCATTTTTGAAGCTGGACCAAAATAGAAATACTGACCACAGGCAATAGGTAATTTTATCTGCAGTATCTACAGCAACAACACTCAGCAGAGCAGCATTCTTAAAATTCATAAGCTCCCTATGTATCTTTAAAACATCGTGAGTCGTGGTAGAATTATTCTAAATATGCTGTACGTGTCAAACTTCTTCCTAGTTGTAATGACTACCATTGTAAATTGTAGAACTAATCTAAGGGTATTTGGCATGACACTCAAGATGGATCCTTAAATTCTGGACCGTCTTCCAGTAATTTGAATAGAATAAAGAGCATCAATCCGTTCTTCCAAATGCCTATTTAAATTCTCTGGTATATTCAACACATTAGTAACATTTTTTTTGCTAAATGATTAGCAAAAGTAGCTATCTTAACTTCTTGTTTCATAGCAATTGCAGAAGCAGTGGTGCTAGCAATTAATGTAATTAAAGCTTTTATACCAGCAATAATAAAGCACACTACCCTCTTGCTTCTGCTTAAAGCCTGACTCACTTCTTCCAGTACTTGCAAGCTATTTTTATAATACCAAGTTCCTGTGATACTCAGGGTACTAAAACAAAAGCTGGTTGATAGACCTCCATTACTGGAATGCCAGATTTCAAAACAAACACAATTAGATGGTGTACAATCAATGCAACTTATATTAAATACTGTAGAAAAAACAAAAGTTTTTTAACTTGACAATTAGACACATGTGCTAACAACTGTTTGAAATCCAGATCCAGCCCCAACTTTATCTCTTGCTAATATGACATCATAGAGAACTGCAGCTAATTTCCATATATGTCTCTGAAAATGTCCAGAACCAGACTTCCAAATGAAGACTGTTATTTCCAGTATTGGATCGATTTCTAGACAAGTCCATAACTGAGTCTGAATAACTGGTCACATTTAATAACAATACAAGAGGCATTATACCTTCTCTTTTTGATTCTCTGTTCCACAAGGTCTAAGAACTTGAGGCAAGGCAGCTTGTCCCATCAAGGGTATAGGTAAGCAGTGGTGGGTCAGGAACTTATATCCAATACAGCTTCCCAGTCACCATTGTCAGGACACTCAGCAAGCTCAAAGGTAAGCATCATTCTTTGTCCTAGCATCAGCATGTCTCACCCATCACTCTGGCGGCCACCATGCTCCTTCAGCATATTGCAGAAAAAACACAAACATGCCCTCTACCCCATATTTAATACCTAATCGAGATCATGCCATATGCCAGTAAATGGATCTTTCCCTTTTACCTATGCATAAGTATGCCTAGTTGTAGGGTACCATAGACACTCAGCAGAAAGTTCCATTGCATCCAAATTTAAAAAAAACAAAACAAACCTTTAAAATAAAAAATAAAAATAATATGATTTAAATAATTTTGTGGTGTACAAGGTATATCTCCCCCTTTTTTATTTTATAAAGATATTGTTTTAAAGTTTCATGGGCCTGTTCCACAGTCCCTTGTCCTTGACAATTATAAGGAATCCCTGTAATATGGGTAAATTGCTGCTAAAGAGTCTCAAATGTTTGACTTCCATAGCCATTTCCATTATTTAAACCAACAAAGTGTGCAAATAGATACACTACATGAAATGTTACACATATCAAAATGTCACATCTTACTATAAGAATAAATACAGTTTTCTTAATGTCAGCTCAAAACAGACTATGGAGCAGTATGTGAAACTCTCAAATAACCAATAAAAAATATGTTGGAAATTTTAATTCAAATGTAAAATAATTAGATGTAATCAAAAATATATTTTGCACTAATACAATATATATTAAACAAGTGACTTACTATCGAGTATCTGGAACAAGTATCCAAAGATTAGGTTATAGGATTCAAAACTATTTATTTCAGAATTTGTCCCAATTAGTGTTTTCCAGCTTCAGCAGGAGCAAGAAAGTATTGCTGTCAAGGTAGGAATCGGCTTCACTGTACAGCCTATTAAAAATTCCTGATTAAAAAATCATTGGATTATTAGACCCTTCAGTGTTTGTTTGCCAAATGTTTTATTAGAGGCATTGCTTTTGTTGTGTTCTGATTTCCTCTTAATTTTTCTAAGAAATAACAATTATGGACTTCAGAATTATGGAAAAAGATTGAAAATACCATCTGCCAGAAGCATTCAGTATAGGTGTCAACTTTGTCAAGTAGCCTGTCTTTCTATGTGCCATGCACTGACATGGCTTTCAAGTTAGTTTTGACTTAAGCTCTGTGCACCAGAATTCTGTTTACATAGTGACTGCCAAATTGAATCCATTAGTGAAATAATTCAGTGTATGTATGTATTTTAAAAGGGTAATGTCAATCACATGGTTAGGGTAAAAAACAAAATCTTAAAAATGATAAATTCTCAATTTATCAAGAAATATGTTTAAAACACAAATATATTATCTCATAAATATTATATAAAGATATTATGCATTGGATAACAAAGTGGAAGAATATTTCTTGTGAAATATTTTCTCTCTCTCTCTTTCAGCA
The DNA here is from genome assembly GCF_011762505.2 of Arvicanthis niloticus. Lineage (NCBI taxonomy): Eukaryota > Metazoa > Chordata > Mammalia > Rodentia > Muridae > Arvicanthis > Arvicanthis niloticus. The sequence goes on along the minus strand of NC_047664.1, from coordinate 63,939,295 downwards.
AGTCTTAGTTTGTTGTCCAGTTTGAGAACCTTATGAGATTTTACTGCATTCATTGTATTATGTCTGTTGGTGCCATGCAAGTGTACACATATACACATTACCAAATACTTAATACAACCTCTTAATTTTGTATAAGATTTTATTTCTAGACAATTGGAAAGTATCTACATTGATCATACCTACTGCTATATATCTCAGTTTTAAAAATATTTTGAAGTTATGCTTCCTGCATTATAGCAATTTTCTAGCTCATGAAAAATTAAAAATAAAAACCAACAATGGGAAGCCATGCATTGCTATAAGCCAAATAGTTATAGCAATAATGAGTATTTTATTGGTATAATAGGATAAATACACAATGAGGATAACTCAAAATACCTAGGTTTTACTAATTCACTTTTTCACTGACTTTGTTTTCACTTTATCCTTTTTTTTTTTTTTTTCAGGAGAAACCAATAACCACCTTGAGAACTATAAAAATATAAAAATGTAAGGCACTTTCTAAAATATTTCACATATATGCATTATTGTGTCTTTATGGAGCTTGGAGCTGGTTTCATTTGATGTTCTTTAGGCTGCGGGGTTTTTATTATTATTATTATTGTACACAAGTAAGCGATGACTACATAGTTCTACCAGGAGATAATTGCAATTTAACTGGTGGTCATTATTCCATGCAACAAAATTCCTGAAGTTGATGTTCTATCAGTTCATATCTCTCTACATCTCTCTCTATATATTCATTCCTTCCCTCTTACACTTGATAGCTACATAGTTGGCCACAATTCCATGATTAAAGAAGCCACTCTGTCACTGTACCCTTAATAGATTATAAATCGTCTCCTTTCTAGGTGCAGATTAGAACAGAAATGGAACATCATCACTTTTGTGGATGACGGTTTCTGATTAGGTGAAACACAAAACAGGTATATTTTCTCAGCCATCAGAATATCTCTGGCTTGCTGTGGTAGAGAGAATATTTGTCATTTTCCTCAAGAACATCCATCAAACAAAATTATTAAATCAACATGCATCATTTTGTATAATAGAACTAAGTTCACTATTATATAATTCTGGGATTGATTTTCCCTGCTCTGAAAAAACACAACTTGGCTCTGTGCTTATGGTTATGTAACAGCAGGAGATCCTTACCTTGTGACAAAACACTATTTTATTGACATTGTCTCTAAATGTTCCCTTGATATGATATATACAATATAATATACATTTAATTCAGAAAAATTCCATTCATTCCATACTGACACAGACCTATCATTACAATTCATTTTACAAACAACAATTGAACCCAAAGGATTTTCACTCATTTCTGTGGTTTACTTTTTTGCTTATCACACATAGCACAAATACAATGCTAATTTATATTCAGCACAAAGTTGCTGACACCAAATGCTTTTAGGATAGATTCTAACACTAGTAGTGGGTTCTTGAATAAAGTTTTTATTATCCCTCCAATTGGAGTTCATCATCAATGAAACAGAGATAGTAACAGAAACACAGCTCGAATTATATTGTCTCATTGAAAGTGTTGATTTCTGTAATTTATTTAGAATGCTATTATGCATGTATTTGGAGTAATATGATCAACACTCAGTTTATAATATTGTAATTTGTTATTTGTGCAGTCCAAAACAATGTACTTAAATTTTCTAAGCTATTGTTTATTAATAATACCCAATATCTTCATATTACTTGTAGTATAAAATATGTTAATATTTATAAATGTTACTTTTAAAACATATATGAAAAATATTCCTGGTGTAAATGTGGCACTTTTAGAGAAATCTGAAAAAGATTTGCTTAAGATATTTAGATATTACAAGAAAACCATATGCTCCTTTTTAAGAATATTGTTCCCAAATTAACTACATATTGCCCAACATTTTCTATTTTCTCCTCACAGGGTTTTTGTTTGTTTGTTTATTTTTGCTCTTTTCCAGCCTGCCTGTATCTGAGAGACAATCTACTGTCACATGTCTGTGTATTTGTTTTATGACATCCCCGTGAGTTTAGCATAAAGTAGACACATACAAAACATGAAAAAGCAAAGATGGAGGAGGAGTTTTTGTCAAGCATTCCAGAATTGACCCAGAGGTGCAAACGTACCCACACAGCACACCTCCATGACAATCAAAGCTAAAGAAACTTTGACTATGTGTTATCTTGACTACTTTCACCAAGCTACTAGGAGATACAGGTATCTTTTCCCTCACAAAGCTTATCTGTACTCTGGTTCTGACAACTAGTTTATCTCTTGTCATTTAAACCTATGAGAGACTTTTCTGGTTGACCCAATTTCCCTATCTTACAGGTATCTGTCAAAAATAATTGTAGAATATCTTAGGTAAGAAACATGTTAAGATAAGAAGGAATAGAGAAACGATATCCATTCCAGTGTCTTTTAGAACAGAATATCCTTCAATGTTTTACCTCACCAAGTCACATAGCTCCAGTGGCTAGAACACAGAATCATCAACTTTCAAGGACTTCAGCTGGAATTTGGATGTGCACTATGCAATTAAAACGGTGATCCTCCATACATATTTTTCCATACTCCGATCAGAGGAATTCTCACAAATTCTATGTGTTTGTTGTACCTTGATGCCTAAACAAAATAAGAAATCTACTTGAATCTGTTATGGAGGGGAATCCTGTCTCCACAGACATAATTTCCTAATGATTGCACAATGAGCTGGCTTACAAAGTCAGGGAGGTAGTAACATCCAGGAAAACACACTATTGCTTGCTATTTTCCCTAGCTCACCCTTCTGGAGAACACCTTTATTATGTTATGTTGAGAGCTAGTGTGAGCATGCCATCTGCTTTGCATCTAGACCCTTAGTGAACAATGAACTTAGATTTGTGTAAATAGTTATTTCTACAGTGTATGAAAATGTTAAGTGCTTTAGAGAGATTAGTTTTATGCATTCTAAACCTCTTCATAGTGAGCAGGGTGCTGTATGAAGTGCCTGTTTTAGGTCTGATAGTCTCCAGTGTGTGTAAGTATTTATCACGCTCCATAATAAAAAAAAAATTCAAAAAGTGCTAAAAAGCAAGCATGGCTTTTGGGAATATAAGGTCGGATCAGCATTCACTTGGATTTCACAAGGTAACTGAACATAGATTTGAATTGTAAAATAGATGCAATTATCTTTTTAATAGTCACAGTAACTCTTTTGGCACCTAACACTGTAATTATACACATTGTGTTCAGAACAAACTTTCATTTTTTTTTTTTTGACAGGCTAGAAGATGAAAAGATGCACAAGGACTTCCTGTTGTTATTCTCCTTTCTTGTCTCTTTATCTCTCTTTACATCTGAAACTATGACCCAAATGGGATACATACTTCATTATAATGACATATTATTCTCCTTAGAGGAATAAGGAAAACATGTCTTCATAGAGTAAGGTTGATTTTTAGTGCTGACATACAATTTATTGTTTGGCTGCTGATAATAATCTTTCTAAATAATAAAATGTGCCAAGATATTGCAAGTTTGGATAGGGTAAATAAATAATCATGCAAAATAATCATAGTAGAAATGAAACAATTCCTAATAATAGGATGTAACAAATCAGACATGTTTGGAATAACAAAGTACATTGTAAAACCTGGGAAAGATTCTTTAGCAGAAATGTAAAGGAAATATAAAAGTGTGTTTCTGTCATCTGGTAGCTTATGATCCTTAGAAGCAGCCAATGCAATTCATTGTCATTCACATAATTTTGTCTTAGTACAAAAATAATGACAAATCCCACAATTATCAAACAAAAAAGTGTGCATAGTTGGAAATTATTCTGGATTACCTGCTTATCTCATACCTCCTTGCCTAGCTGTTTCCATACTTCCTACCTCCCCTGTACCCATTGATTTGACATGTACTAGTGTGCTTATGAATACTATGAGAAAGAGTCACTTCTCATAGAACCAAAAACCGATGAATGAAAATGAATGTTTTCTGTAATTTGGTTTGGGATGACAGTCATACATGTATTCGAGTCATTGTGTGGATAGATCAAAAGAATAAAGAAAGGCATATTCTGTTTAGGAAAGAAATCAGTAAAACATAATCGGTGTCAGGATTACAACCTTTAAGGTTAAAATTTAGATTATCTTCCATACATTATTTTAAAAATATTTAATTATTTAATAACCTTTAATTTTGAAAAATATTTTTATGACATGTAAATGATTTTATTTTACTTTCCATCCCATTTACTTTCTCAAAAGTGGTTCATTTTTTTAAATTTTTAAATAATTTCCCCTTATCCTATGAAATTGCATGGTGATTTAAAGAACAGTAAGGTAAATAACTGAGTTATAGAGCAAAAGTTTATACTTAAACACTAGTGTTAGTAATTATTAACTAATTGATATTTACCATGCCCAGCAAACCTGGGAGAATGAGATTTACTCATGAATTCCTGAGTGCATTGTCTGGAAATAAAAATAGAATACCTTACAGCTGATAGTAGTCTTGGGCAAAGTTTAAACACACTATCATCATCATCATCATCATCATCATCATCACCACCACCACCACCACCACCATCTAAAGAAAGGGAGGATTTGAAGATTTGCAAATATTGAATCTGAATCTATGCTGTTGCCGCAAAATAATCTATGTGGTTTCTTTCCTTGTGTAACATCTTATATTAAATAAATGTATTTCAAGGAAAGAAACCATTATGTCTTTACGAATTGATTGACATTTGAACCCATGATATGTCACCAAGAAAAGCGTTTTGATCTCTGTAGTCACTGTCCCACATTTTAATAGTTCTGATGACTTGTTTGCTTTCTCTGTTGTGAGATGAGAAATATTGGGGCCACTGAACTTCCAGCACTTTGGGCTAATCTCCTGCCTTCTTTTAGGAATACCATCTGCTGAAGTCTTCTGTAGATGAATATCACAGTCTTTTCTTTGTTGTCTTCAGTTCTTACTAGTTTCACCTCCTCTGGCTTTTAACACTACTGATCTATACTGATATAGCTCCTCAAGGTCTCACATATGGTATATTATTCTACCGGGAAAGGTTTTTTTTTTTAATGTCTCCAATTTTGTGTCCTTATAAATGGTGAACAAGGCTGAAGTGCATCTGCTTGTTTTCCCTTCTGTTGGCTGTGGGTTTTTGCTCATACTGGACTCCTGTATGCCTTTCTCAGTACCTACTTCCTCTGAAATTTCCCTAAAATGCTCTTAACAAAGTCAAAAGCCTGTGTTAATCACCCTGTATTGCTTTATAGAGACTCTTTCTTCTTGTGTCCTAAGATATTACTTATCTCCTACATGTACTATGTAAATGTGCTGAAGCTATAATATTCTTCTAGCCTACATTTTAAAAAATTAATATTCGAAAAAAAATCAATATTTGGAATCAATCAATATGAACATTTTTCTAGACGTTTATAGTTATGAGCAATTTACCCCTAGTATCTCAGAACTTATATATAAATACTTTAGCTTATATTGATTATATTAAAATTGGTTACATTTTTGTTTATACTGGTAAAAAACATATTTTTTTATATTGTCCTCTTTCACTCTCAGCAATTTCTTCCTCTCCCCAATAAGCACCATTTCTACTCATATTTTGATTTCATTTCTTTTTCTTCTTATTGTGAGTCAGTGAATTTCATTGGGGTCTTTACAAGAATATGTGTCATGGTGTGTTGACAGGAGTATATTCACATTACTAATGGCTACATCACTGGGGAAAATTCTTTCTGTCTCTGATCAATCATTAACTCCATATAAATTCTCAGTAAGGGGTGGATATAATGACAGCTCTCCTTCAATGACAGAGTATTTTTTGACAGGGCCAGTGTTGTATAAATCTTGGGTAAGCAATGGCAGCAGTTGTCCATGAGTGTAACAGCCAGAGAAGGCACAAAAGTAAGAGGCTTACTCCGCTGTGCTTTCTCCAACTCTTATATTCTGCCTCTTTCCCATTTTCATTATATTCCCTGAGGCTTGGGAATAGAGATACAGATGCCCTCTTTGTGACTGGCAATTCATCTTTTTTTTTTAAAACCAGTATCAGTCACTGTTTACTGAGAGTCCCTGTTCCGGAGGGCGTCCCACAAGGATCTCCGGCCCTGTCTGGTTGCAGAAGGTCCAGGCCAAGGGGACACAGTGAGAGCAGGGAGGGGGAATTAATTACACTGTCTCTGCTGCTGTCTCTGCCGGCGCGTCTCTGCTGTCGCTACCCAGTTACTCCCAGGTGCTTGCACCTGTCTTTCATTGAGCTGGTCCAGGCCTTCCAGTGAGGACCCAGCTAGCTAGCAGGGAGGGGAGGGTCCTGAAGGCACTTCAGAAGAGTGGATATCTTCCCAAGTGTTACAGCTCTTGCAATAGAAACTCTCAGACAATGGGATGATTCTCTTACACCTTTACTTCTCCTGAATAGAGCTCTTTTATATAGTTTTGGTGTGGGTCAGGGTCTGGCAGCAGATAATGCCTACTGGTTTGGTCTGAGAGCTTGGAGATGCCTCATCTACATGTGGGAGAGCCTGAGGCACTATTCCCACATGACCGATGTCCATAGACCTCTCTGTGAGAGGGTCTGTGGAGGGTGGAGACTGAGTGTAAGGAACCAGGAGCCAGAAGCAATGCCTAATGCCTTCCATCCCATTAGGGTCCAGGGTTCGAGGCCTGAACTCCACCAGGCACCCATATGCTTCTCACAGCCCACAGCCCCACAATTTACCATTTTAGAAAGAAATTTCTATAACTAAATCTGACTGTAGCCACTAATCTGTGGGCATAAGCATGCATTTAAAATGGAGTTTCTTGGATGTTCTATTTGACAAAGTGACATTAAAACCTTCAACACTGTAGTCACATGCTTTTGATCAGATTTACTGTAGTAAAAGAAAATTCCCTGCTATGGAACAGGCATCATTCCAATCAGAAAACAGTGTGCTATGTTGTTCTCAGTAAGGGGTTCTCAGTAAGACTTTCCACTACTAAACCAGTAGGTTCAGCTTGTCTGTTTGACTGGTATTGGTGCATTTAGCATCCACAGTTGAGTAAGAGTATTCAGAATGGTTCCCTTTCATGCTCTAGCAGTCTATATATTACTTTTGCTCCTTATCAGAGATAGATAGTAGGGAGAAAACACTTTGATTTCATCATGTTCTGAAACCCAGGCATGTGTCATGTTCGGCAATAGGTTCTTACTATCTATTCCTCGAACTTATATTTTAATGAGAAGAAACAAAAATAATATATGGACAAGGAAAGTAAAGAGAGTGGCAAATACCACAAGGATTATATGGGTGATGAAAGAAGAACTTTCTGAGAAGGTAGACATGAGATAGTTTCAGAGGGAAAATGTCAAAGAACAGACTCTACAAGAATGGAAGTATTTTTATATTGTATATGTACCAAGATTGGATTCAACTATAAATTGTATCTCCAAGGAGTTCCTGTCTCTTCGTTTGAAAGTTGATTCTTAGAATTAACTTGGCACTGTGTACACACTTTATTACTGGGGTTTCATCATTTCTATTTCCACCCCAAAAGAAGATGGTGAAAATATATGTACACACTATGCTGGCTTTAAAAAGAATGTTTCCCCATTGGCTCATATATCTGAATATTTGATGTTCAGTTAGTAGAACGTGTTGGGAAGGAATAGGAAGTAAGGCCTTATTGGAGAAGGTAAGTACTGATGGCTAGCTTTGAGATTTCAAAAGACTGGTACCATTTCTGGTGTGCCTCTCTCCCCCTCATTCTTGTAGATCAATATGTGAGCTCACAGATGTTTCTGCTTTTGTTCTGTCATTATGGACTCTTAACCCTCTGAAACCTCACACCCAAATACATGTTTTATTTTATAAAACAAAGAATGAAAGTATTCAAGTGAAGAAAAGAGAACACAGACAAGACAATGACAAGCCACGTGAAAGAGAACTATTAAGAGTGAGACTACTAATTATGCCAATTTGTACCAAGGAGGTACAAGATAGTCCTAATATCCAGTTCATCATTTTGTTGACTAACCAGAACCTCTGTCATCTATCCTAACTAAAATACTTAGTTCTGAACCTGGCTTTTTCCTTGGCTTTAGGATGAATGTCAGCTGAAGACCATCCACTCAAATCTTTTCTCTCAAGGTAAATAGCCAGGATTGGCTATGAGGCTATAAGTTTTCAACCCCGTCAGAAATCCAGAATGACTGAGTTAACTATAATTGTGGGAAGCACAAAGCATAGCTTCTAAAACTTAGCCAATTTATAGAGACCTCTGAACACCTGGACACTCCCTCTACTACAAAATGTTGGAGCATCTGTTCTTCTGCCTTCTGGCCCAGGATCATCTGACAGACCTTAGGGCTGCAGAATTAAGGGCTGATTACTCTGTCTAGGCAGATATAATCAGTCGACTATTCTGCAAGTGTGTCCTTTTCTGGACAGTAATTTGTCTGTAGATGGAAACAGGCAATTCTTGTCTAGTGGCTGTGTCACCACAACTGGAGTAACTCCAAAGATGCTCAATTTCTCCTTAGAATTCAATACAGGAAGCTGTCAGGAGCAGACAGGTCTCTAATCAAAATGAACATTAATACAGAAATGTTTGTCACGTCAATTCTGTGGATTTCTGATGTTTTGAAAACCAACTATCCATGTAAGGTAATCTGGACTGTTGCCTGTTAACTCCACTCAGCTATTTCTAAATAAAACATAGAAAACACCCTAACAATAAACTCTAAGCCATGAATTTACTATAGTCCCTTAACTCACAAGCTAACCATCTCAAATCAGTTTAAAAAGTTAAAGAAGGACTGGGTCTAAGCCTTGTATTCCTAAATGTGTTATACTGGTACAATGCCTATGAGAGTAACAATATTCATCTCACTTTTATATCAATAAGAAGCTCATACCAATGAAAACCTTAAAGTTTGTAATCAAAAGTAAATTGGTGCCATTTAAGAATTTATATCTTCATCTTGATAACAATTATACAGATTTCTACTAATTATGCTCTAATTGTATTTTGAGAGAAAAGTTTTATTTTAACAGGAAGGGTGATATGTAGGAGGAACTAAGGTGGGGGGAGTACTGAGATGAAGAGAAGGAATAAGGAGTGGAGGAGAAGAAGGAGAGGAGAAACTAGGTGATGAGAGAGAGAAGGGGGGGGGGGAGACAGGGAGGCAGATGTTCACGTATCTCCACCAGTCAAAGATAGTTGATATATCTAGGTTGGGTAGTGGGGTACACCTCTGACTGAACATTACCAAACTTATAAAGCCTTTGATTAACATTTTTTAAAAATGTATAAGTGCAAAAAGGAAAAGGGGGCATGGGATAAGGGTTTTCTAAGAAGGGGGAATGGGGAAAGGGGATGGCATCTGAAGTGTAAATGAAATATACAATAAAAAAAAGATACACCAATTAAAAAAAAAAAAAAAGAAGAGTGAGACTACTAACTCACATAGTGACTTTGACCGTATTAAAATATTGGGAATTAAGTAACCTTACAGAGGGAAAGTTTTCAAAATTTCAGGGAAATATCTGTAATAATATAGTTGTTCATTTTCAAATGTCTCTCTCTAGGCTTCCTTGAATTTTATGCTGACAGGCAAACAAAGCAGACAGAGAGAAAGAGAGCTATTTCTCTTCAGACAGAGAGAAAAGCTATTTCTGAGATCTGATATACATTAGAGAGTGGTAATAACAAAGGACTGTAACTTAGAAATTGCACAAGTTATTCAAATATTAGTTGCAGAGAATGAGATAAAAATACAATTCTACATTTTTGGCTGAATAAGTATGCAAATTAGTTTTATGGTTATAGTGATAGGAAAATTATGAAAATGATCACATGTCAAAGCTGTGAGGAGAGGGGTAGTAGCTATTCTATTTTATGTATGAAACTTGAGACTTCAGTGGAGATGTCAAAAAGCTGTTTTAATCTGGATATTTGAACCTTAGATTAGGAATTCCAGGCTGTAGCTAGAAACTGAGAGTCTCTAGCACTTTGGTAGAAGTCATGTGGAAAGAGAAGACCTAGTATCTACTTGCTAGGACTTAAAATTTGAATAAAACCAGAGTTGGCTTGAAAACATGGAGAAGAGATGGTGTGGAGGAAGAGGCAGGAAACCATTTCAGGAAATATGAAGGGGCCAGCTGTGACCGTAAATGGATGTGTGCAGAGAATCTTGTTTAGCTTGCCAGAGTTAGTTCTCATCTATCTCCTGCAGGAATACTGACCAAAAAGACTGAGGCATGTCAGCTAACTGTAATCCCCAGTGAGACATCTGGTTGTGAGTAGAGGTGAGAACATATCAGGGCTTTCAGTCTGTCCCCTTGTCAAATTCCTGACTTATGCTATATGATCTTCTCTAGGATTTCTCTAGACAGCCCTTCATTCACAACTCTACTTTCTGACTGGTAAATATATCTTTCCTTCACTATGCCAGGATTAGTTTCCCACACTGACCTTGTATACCCATATCATATCTGCAACATCTCTAGAACCATCCAACAGCTTGTAAATAAACTTCACATTTGACATTCCTCGAATTGTAACTGTATTCCAAGTGTTTGAATTATGCTTGTGCTCAGCCTTACTTGAAATTAATATCATGTCTATTTCTTTTGTTGATCCCATGGGACAGTGCACAAAAATGACATTGGTTTTTAGAGTGAATGTCTTAGTCATTCTTGACAAACAATTTCAAGTGCACAATAAGGCTTAAGTGTAAGAGGAGCATATTCACAGGGACAATAACACTAGAAGACAGGAATGTCAACAATGGACCACATGTTTTGGTAAATTCTTCTGCTCTAAAGAGCACAGCGATTTGAGATAGGTTGTAAAAAAAAAATGGTGTGTTGTAAAAGGAACAGGATGAAGATGGAGGATGAACTGAAAAAAAAAAAAAAAAAAAAAAAAAAAAGAAAGCACTATCATCCAGGAGTAAGAAATTCTTTCACAGAGAGGATCTGGTTATATTTCCTTTCCCATAGAGGAGTCTTTGGTGCTGCAGTTCTAATGGGGAATCCAGCAGATGTCTCATGTGAACACTGGGGAGGAAAGCCAGAAACAGCTTCCAAGGCTTTCTCTCAGGGCACACAGAAAGCAGCAGAGAGGGCTTTGAAATTCTTTGTAATTTTTGTAGATTTTCAGAGTAATAAAGGAAGGAAAGATGAAGCAGAAACCCTGTGCTCATGGAATTTTCCTTCGTAAACTTGATTTCTCCTAAATTATTTGAGTCTGATAGCTTTTGAAGGATGAACAACAAAGGAAAGTATGCATCTGGATAGCTACACATGTTTGATACCCTGCTGGATAAATAGGGCACTCACACTTATTATATACAATTAGTTACACATGGAAAGAACAGTGAACTTCAAACATTCAAAATGTGTTTCCAATTTCTTGATGCTGGATCAGGTTCATGGTAATTTGCAATTTGTTTGGTAAGGTGTTGGTGTAAGATACATCTGTGTCAGCAAAGACAGGATTGAAGAGGCTTTGTGATCAAGGATGACAAGAAAAAATCTGGTTGTCCACAGATAATTGCTGAAAGGTAGGTCTATCATAGGTTTCCATTGGTTATTTCCCAAGGAAATATATAAGAGGCTTAAAGGAGGCATTAAAACCCCAATTAGTAGAGAAACAAAGCAGATCTAAAGCAGAAAGTGTGGACTAAAGAAGTGAACAAATCCCTTCAGCTTTCTGCCTTGTCAAACAACGACCACTATGATTGTAACAGTTTTTGAGGGTCTTCTGTGCTGACTTGGGTTCAGCGAGTTGCCTCTTTGGTTCAGTCAAGCTGAAAAATGGCATGCACTCCATTTGTATTACATTCAAAAGAGCTACTTGCTTTTATGGTTCACTTGATGGATTCATTTGAATGATGAAATTGCATTACTACACAGCCCCTCAAACTCAAGTTTCAGAAACATGTTTATCTCATTAACCCATCACTGATTTTACATAAATAATTACAAAATAAAATGGTAAACAAGTTCACCCAGACAAGGGAAATAGAGAAGTCAGGATAGTGCTGTATTCTAAAGACTGGAAAATTAATGTGCTTTAAATTATACATCCTCATATCTATACAATATAGGCTATAGCTACTGTCAGGCTACAGCTTTAGAAAGACTAAGGCTCCACTTTAGTTGTCATGGGATTCACATGAAGACTGAGCTGCCTATCATCTAGCCTGATTCCGGCCCATGTGTGTTCTTTAGTTGGTGGTTCAGTCTCTGAGGCCTCTCAGAGGTCCAGGTTAGTTTGTTATGTTGATAATCCTGTAGGGTTCCCATCTGGTTCATAGCCTTCAATCCTTCCCCCTAGTCTTCCTTGAGAGTCCCCAATCTCCAGCCAATGTTTAGCTGTGAGTGTCTTCATCTGTTTCAGTCAGCTGCTAGATAGAGCCTCTCAGAGGAGAGTTATTCTAGGCTCTTGTCTGCAAGCATAGCAGAATATCATTGATAATGTCAGGGAGTGGGGCTTGCTGATGATGGTTACCCAATCCTTCAGTCTCTGCTTTATTTTTGTTCCTGTATTTCTTTTAGATAGGGTATGTTAGTATCCTTATCTTGCCATGAGGGGTCCTGTCTGACTACAAATCAAAAATTACAATTATAAGAAAAAAATTGGACAAGTTCCTAATAGTATAATTTTGAAATGAATTATTAATAGTAGTTTGTTAATTATTTTGTGAATATCTGAAGACTTGCTGGCTATAACACATATTCAAGGCCCTTTTAGAGGTAAAGCAGTACTTAAGATTAATACTCATGCTTTTTTTCTCACAAGATGAAAAGGCCAAGAATCACCATTCGGGAGAAGGTGTTAGGTGTTCAACATGCAAAACTCAAAAGATAAGAACAAACAATGGTTTGTAATATATTTAAGAATTTAAGATTATGATCAACTAATAGACAAAACCGTATCACTAGCGAAGTTTCAGAAACTTCTGTGGATGGAATTCCGCAAGTTTCTTTACTTGGGTTTGAAATTCATTAACAACCAGAGTAAGGCAGGTGAAAATTCAACTGGAAATTTTGTTAGTAATTAAGAGACCACTAAATATTGTATGATGAATGGAGGGGTAAAGATCAGTTAAGATCCAGGAGTGGATAGGCCTTATGTTATTCTGAAGGACATTGAAAGTCATTTTGTGTCTTGAGGAGAGAACTGATTTGAGCAGGGTATAATTTAAAGCTCATTGGTATATTTTCAATTAGTAGGGTAATTTGTAGGCCCTTCTAAAAATGATCATATAATACTCTTCATTCAAACCTCATGGATTTCAATATAGCAAGAACGAAAAATTGCTAGTCTTAAAATGTCTTAACACCAAAGATCAGTGTTTCAAGCATGCATCTACTACATAAACTATCACTAGCCTTTCTTGTTGCAATAGTAAGTGTTAACATTCAAAGAAGAGGGTGAGCTTTGTGTTGGTAAATGTTTCCTAAGAAAAGGAGGATGTTGTCTTGCAGAAATGTCAATCAATAGTTCCTTAATAAACTTTTGCCAACTGGGTGAGTTACTCCACTTCTCCAAGGAGTGAAAGTCAGCTATTTATAGTCAAGGAATAGATAGATATTCATGATTATATGTTATAATTAAAGGAAATGAGATAATCCTCATAAGAAATAAAGATGAGATGGTTGGTTGGAAATTATACTTTTCTATAGAAAGATGAAAAGTGGCGACCCAGTTTTAGTAACAGCTTTTCTGTGTTCTATAGAACTATGTCAATCAATGGCTTACCAAGTTTTAATAGTTTCACAGATTACATTATCACTTGGCCAGTGAGATACGCAAGACTAGGCCATGACTTCTCAAATCTTTGTCATAACAATTTCAGGGATATTATGAGAAAGTACCTGTGGGAAGCCCTGTCCTCTAGTGTTTGTTCCTGCTATCTATGATCTTCTACATTTTCTTTTTGTAAGTAGGGATTTTCCCTATTAGCTCATGCTATACTCAAACTCACAACTCTTTTGTTTCACCCTCTCAAGTGCTAGGACTACAGAAAATTGTCACAGAAAATGAGTCTTCCTGTGACTATCAATGTACATTCTGATATGACTTTATTTATTATTATTATATTTATTAACATTCCATCCCGCTTTAATCCCCCCTCCCACAATTCCTAATCTCATTCCTTTTTCCTCTTCTTTTGAGAGAATGTCCCTCCCTACCAGTTCTCCCCCTTCCCCGGGGCCTCAAGTCTCTGGAAGAGTCTGGGTTAGTTAAGACTGCTGGTCTCAACCCACATCATAACATCTGTAATAGTGTGAGTCCTTGGTGCTTCTGCATGAGATAAATCCCAAATTGGACAGGTCATTGGATCACCTTTCCTTCAGTCTCTTCTCCATTTTTCTCCCTGCAGTTTTTTAGACAGGAACAATTCTGGGTCAGAAATTTTGACTGTGGGCTGGTAACCCAGTCACTCCACTTGAGGCCTTGGCTATCTACTAGTATGTCTTTTTAATAACCAAACCATTGTTAATTGGTAAAATACACTCTTGTGAATTAAACATTTTAGATTTGTAAACTCACACACACACACACACACACACAGAGAGAGAGAGAGAGAGAGAGAGAGAGAAACACACACAAATACACACAAACATGTGCATGTGCGTAGGTACATGTGAAAAAAATCCCTCTTGAAAGGGTAGAAAGAATCAGAGACTATCCATCACTTGAGTAACCATTTGCTTCTTACCCTTGTTGCATGCAACTCTGTCTTAATTGCAAGTGGCCTCGGGGAACAGCTGGAGCATATCATTCAGGTGAGACTAGATGAGGGAAACTCAGTTTATGTGCCTGTCAGGACAGTCTGTAAGGAACTAGGGGGAGCTCAAAGACAATGATGTAGTTCTTGTACCTGAAAGCAGAAAAAAAAAATGCATTCATAGGAGAAGGAAGAGCCTAACTTACAGTAATTGATGAATAGGAAATATGATTTGCAGAGTTGCTCTCTCACAATGTTGCATGCATAAACAAAAACAGCTGTGCAATTAGAAACAATGCAATTAGAAAGAAGGAAACTTGATTAGGACAACACTTGTGGGGATGACAAGCATTACATGATCATAATATGTAATAAGCCCTATGATTAGGCCTACAAGACAATATGACCAGAAAAATCTGACAACAGTCTCCCTGGAAACTACTTGCTTCCATTCAAACTGAGATTTCTTGTAAAATTTTTCATGGTCTAGAATCCAAAAATAGAGCAGATACGGTGTAATGAAGAACCTGAAAAGTATTTCCTGGACGTCTTCCAGGACACTTGCTACTTCCTTATGGAACTTATAATGCATTAGTGACTACCTCTAAGTCACCAATAATGCATGGCAGTCACATTAAAGAAAAAAAAAATAAAAGCATTTCTACTTGCAGTCACTTAACCATAGAGAATTCGCTACTCCATGCTTCCTGTGTCTTTTGTCCTCTGTCAGTTGCAGGAGTCTGAATCTGTCAGTTCCTCAGAAAATTGGACATAGGACTACCTGAGGATCCAGCTATACCATTGCTAGGCAAATACCCAAAAGATATTCCAACATATAACAAGGAAACAGGCTCCACGGTGTTCATAGCAGGCTTATTTATAATAGCCAGAAGCTGGAAAAAACCCAGATGTCCTTCAATAGAGGAATGGATACAGAAAATGTGGTACATTTACACAATGGGGTACTACTCAGCTATTGAAATTGAAAACAATGACATTATAAATTTCGTAGGCAAATGGATGGATCTAGAAAATATCAGAGTTTGTTTCTTATGAGATGGTGACATTAATATGAAGTCTTAGAGACAAAGAGGGAAGGCTATTGGTATACTAATGCATTGACATATTATGTTGACCAATGTCCACTTGTTCTAGTTGGGTTTTCCTTGTTGGCTTCAATTTATTTTTTTTTTTTAACACAACACAAACCAGAGTTATCTGAGAGGAAGTAAGCACAATTCAGAAATCATTCACAAGATTAGTGCCATTTTTAGGCCGGTCTTCTTGGGGCATACAAGAAAGCAGGCTGAGCAAACGATGTGAACCAAGCCTGTAAGTTCCATTCCTCCATGGTCATTGCTTCAGTTCCTGTGCCCAGATTCCAGATTCATGTCCCTACCCTGACTTTCTTTAATGATAGATTATGATGTGAAGCTGTAAACTGAAATAAAATTTTCCCACCAAAGATGCTTTTGGTCATGATGTTCTATCACCATGGTAGATACCCTAATATTCACCCTCATTAACATTTTACATGATGATATTGTGAGAAGTTCTGAAAGTTTCTCCACTTCTTCCTTATTTTCAAAGGACAGCAGTATTGTGTTGCTGTCTATCCTTCAAGATGGGAAAATGTCCCCAAGCTCTTTGATGGTTCACATGAGATAAACCTTTAAACCTACAGTCAAAGAGAGATCAAACAGGGATACTAGCAGCCTTTCAGGACAGCCCTGCCTGTTCCTACTTCATAGAAATTTTCCTTTCTTATTGAAATTAATTCTTTTGATCTTAGAATCCCTTGCTAATTATATAATTTTTCAAAATATAATCACAATATGGTATATATTTAAAAATAGCAGTATGGCTACTCTAACTTCAAAATTAAGTTTTAAACTTATTTTCTGGGTCAACACGACTCATCAGAGATTTCAAAATGAGATCTTGTGAAAACCTAAATGTATCACAAATATAGAATTTGAGTAGTTAGTTTTTTTCTGCTACACAAAGAACTAGTGATGATAAGTTCAAAGTCTAAACATCAATCATTCATAGTATACTATTAATATTAGTAAAGCTGTTTAAATTTTTATAGTAAAAATAGCTTTTGCTTAAATACTTAGAGAAATTAAGTCCCTATATTCATACTTCATTGCTTGTTTCCTCTTGAATGTCATGGAGAGGAACATTTCATATCTGTGCCATGTAAGTTTTTTATAAATATTTTTACTTTCGTCTATCTCACTGGAATATTAAACATACAATAAGAAAATATGGCTGCCTTCAATCTCACAGAACCCAGAGGAAGCAGGCCTCCCAGGAGCTCTAACCTAGGCAATATCTTAGGTAAGGAGAAAACCAGCCCCTAACAGGGAGTAATTGGGACTCACTAGAACCCAGAAACTCACTCTTCTCCCAGAGCACTGGTTCCTTCCAGTCTGGGCCTGAGCACTGAGCAGATCTTGAGCCCTAGTTCTAACCCCAGTAGTAACACCCACCCCACACAGTTCTGATACAACCAAGATAATAGGAAAAACAGGCTCCAGCCAGAGACAGGGCAGATAGCACTAAGGAGATACAGATGGTAAAAGGAAAGCACAAGAACATAAGCATTAGCAACCCAGGGCACTTGGCATCATTAGAACTGAGTTCTCCCACACAAGAAAGTCCTGAATTCCCCATATCACTAGGAAAGCAATATTCAGATTTAAAATCACTTCTAGAAATGATGATAGAGGACTTTGAGAAGGACATGAATAACACTCTCAAAAAATTTGAGGAGAACACAGATAAACAGGTGGCAGTCCTTAAAGAAGAAACACAAATATTCCTTAAAGAATTACAAGGGAACACAATCAAAATGGTGAAGGAATTGAACAGAACCATCCAGGATCTAAAAATGAAAGTAGAAACAATAAAGAAAACACAAAGGGAGACAACTCTGGAGATAGAAAACCTAGGAAAGAAATCAGGAGTCATAGATGCAAGCATCACCAACAGAATACAAGAGATAGAAGAGAGAATCTCAGGTGCAGAAGATACCATAGAAAATACTGATACAACTGTCAAAAATGCAAAAATTTCTTAACACAAAACATACAGGAAATCCAGGACAAAATGAGAAGACCAGACCTAAGGATGATAGTAGCTATAGATGAGAGTGAAGATTCCCAACTTAAAGGGCCAATAAATACCTTCAGCAAAATTATAGAAGAAAACTTTCCTAAACTAAAGAATGAGATGCCCATAAACATACAAGAAGCCCACAGAATGCCAAATACACTAGACCAGAAAAGAAATACCTCCTGTTACATAATAATCAAAACACCAAATGCACAAAACAAAAACAGAATATTAAATACAGTAAGAGAAAAAGGCCAAGTAACATATAAAGGCAGACTTGTCAGAATTATATCAGACTTCTCACTAGATACTATAAAAGCTAGAAGATGCTGGACAGATGTCATACAGACCCTAAGAGATCACAGATAACTGCCCAGGCTACTATACCCAGTAAAACTCTCAATTACCATAGATGGAGAAACCAAGATATTCAATGACAAAACCAAATTTACACACTATCTTTCCACAAACCCAGCATTACAAAGGATAATAGCAGGAAAGCTCCAATACAAGGAGGGAAATTATACCCTAGGAAGAGCAGGAAATTAATCCTCTTTCCAAAAATCCAAAAGAAGATAGCCACACAAAGATAACTCCACCTCTAACAACAAAAATAACAGGAAGCAACAATCACTGTTTTTAAATATCTCCTAACATCAATGGACTCAATTTCCCAATTAAAAGACATAGGCTAATTGACTGGATATGTAAACAAGACCCAGCATTTTGCTGCATATGGGAAACCCACCTCAGTGACAAATACAGACTTTACCTTAGAGTAAAAGGCTGGAAAACAATTTTTCAAGAAACTGGTCCTAAAAAAACAATCTGGAGTAGCCATTCTAAAGTCTCCAGACTTTATAGGCTGGAGCTCCATAATATATATATATATTATGGCTCCAGCTGTATAGGTAGTTGAGGGTGGTCTTGCCAGGCATCAGTAGAAGTGGATGGCCTTGGTGCCTGGAAGTTTGGATTCCCTAGTGTTGAGGAATTCGAGAGCAGGGAGGCTGGAATGGGAGGATGGTAGGAACACACCCTCATAAAAACTTCCACAATTATATGGATTAGACATGACAGAGACAGGCCACCAGAAGACTAGACCCCAGAATTCAAACAAAAAATTATCTTAATACTAAAACTTGTTTTGAGAATTGTAAATTGCAGAATACATAGCCTTGGTGTATCTACTCATCAAGCAAGCTGAGCAGACCTGCTCGAACCTCTGATGTCCTGGAATTCCAGCTGGATGCAGTGAAGACACAGTGTCAGAGGCTTATCAATTTACTCTTCCCCCAACCACTCTTCTAATATCTCAACAGGCATAACCAGCTTGAAGAAGTTAATGAAGAGTCGGCGCCCCTATTCCCTGGGCTTGGGGACTGAGGTGGTTAATATTGGGCTGTCTTTCTAGGGAAGAGTAGTGGTTTTGGTGGAACAGGGAGGATTAGCTAGGATTTATGCATAGCCATAACCTACTGGTAGAAATATGTATAATTGTTATTAAGATGAAGTTATAATTTCTTAAATGGTACAAAACTTACTTTGATTTCAAATTTAAGGTTTTTGGGGCTGGAGAGATGGCTCATCGGTTAAGAACACTGATTGCTCTCCCAGAGGTCCTGAGTTCAATTCCCAGCAACCACATGGTGGCTCACAACCACCTGTAATGGGATCCAATGCCCTCATCTGTTGTGTCTGAAGACAGTTACAGTGTACTCATCATTTAAAATAAATAAATAAAATCAAATTTAAGGTTTCCATTGGTATAAGCTTCTTATTAATATAAAAGTGTGATTAATATTGTTACTCTAATAAGCATTGTGCCTATATAACACATTTAGGAATACAAGGCTTAGACCCAATCCTTCTTTAACTTTTTTAACTTATTTGAGATGGTTAGACTGTGAGTTAAGATCCTATAGAAAATTCATGGCTCTGAGTTTATTGTTAGTGTGTTTTCTATCTATATTTTATTTAGAAATAGCTGAGAGGAGTTAACAGACAACAGTCCAGATTGCTTTACATGGATAGTTGGTTTTCAAAACATCAGAAGTCCACAGAATTGATGTTACACATATTTCTGTATTAATGTTCATTTTGATTAGAGACCTATCTGCTCCTAACAGCTTCATGTCTTGGATTCTAAGAAGAAATTGAGCATCTTTGGAGTTATTCTAATTGTGATGAGACAGCCACTAGGCAAGAATTGCCTCTTTTCATCTACAGACAAATCACTGTCCAGAAAAAAACCACATTTTCAGAATAGTTGACTGATTATATCTGCCAAGACAGAGTAATCAGCCCTTAAAAATTCTCCATCACTAGGTCTGTCATGTGATTCTGGGCCAGAAGGCTGAAGATCAGATGCTCCAACATTTTGTAGTATAGGGACTGTCCAGGTGTGCAGCGGTCTCCATAATTTGGCTAAGTTTTAGTAGCTATGCTTAGTGCTTCCCATAATTTCAGTTAACTCAGTCATTCTGGATTTCTGATGGGGTTGAAGACTTATAGTATCATAGCCAACCTCGGCTATTTACTTTGAGAGAAAAGATTTGAGAGGATGGTCTTCAGCTGGCATTCATTCTAAAGCCAAAAAAAAAAAAAAAGTAGCACAATGAAATAGTATTGGCTGGTGACAGTTATTAATTGTTTACAGGATTTGCTAAGGATAGGTACTTTTGTAGCTGTAATGACTAGTCCTGATAATTACTAAAGATAATTACAAAAGGCCCCAAAAGTGTAGATCTTTTAAAATGTGCCAGGTAGATCCCACTGGCAGGACTTTATAAGAAAAAAACTGAAGTTTAATTGTGTTTTTACAGTTTAAGAAACTGTAAAAGGTAACACAAATTGTTTGAGTAATTTTACACCAAGCAGAAATACAGAGAATAGACTTTTTGTATGTGTGTGTGTGTTCTTTATGTCACAAATAATGCAAATCGCAACCCCAAATCACAGATATATACTATAGTTTTGTTGAAAAATGAAATAAAAATTTCTTAAACAAATAAAAGAAAGAAGCAAGAAAGAAAGAGGAAACGAAAGGAGAGAAAAGAAAGTGAAAATTCTGCCTTTCTGCCAACTAACTTTAGTACATTTTTATATAAAGCAAACAAATCAAAGTTTCATAATAGACACTAACATAACCTTGAAACCACAAGCTGGAGATATTTCTGTGTTTTGTAATAGTCTTTCATTTTCATGACTGCCTGGAAAGTGGCTTTTCTCTTTCTATAACAATTAAATAAACCACTCAAAATATTAAAATACTTCTCAAACTGTCTGCTGAATATCACTCTTACCGTATCTTTCCTCTTTAACAATCTATTATATAATATTTTTTTCTTTAACAAAAGACTACTCAATTTCCTGCTAGGTATAACTTGTTCATACCTGTGCAGATATTTTTGTGTTAATTTGTGCATCAGACTTCAGCTTATCATCAACAAATGTGTTTTTAAAATGTGTGTGGATTTGATACACAAAAGGAAATACAAAATTGAGATTCAAAAGGTTTAAAATAGCATAGCATAATTGTAGGATTAATCACATTTTACAACATTTCCCACTATCTACAATTAATACTCTTGATGAGCTGAAGGGATTAAATGAAAGCAATTATAAAACTTAAAGAAAGTAGATCAGGCAGAGGGCTAAGGATTTAGGTCAATGGTAGAGTTCTTGAACAGTGCACTCAAGGCTCTGAGCTGAATTCCCAGTCCCGAAAAAATCAAAGGCTCAGATACAACTATTTCTCAGTAAATACCACCTCCATTTTCCCTTCTCTGGGCCTTCATATCAATGACTGGAAAGAAGGGATGCCAACTCAATGAAATTTTCTCTGGAGTAAACATGGAAGCTTCTAAGATTGCCAGCAATAAATATTTTCCTGATGTCAATTTCAAAATAGATGTGAGAAGTGATAGAACAAAAAAGACACCTGATATAATCACAGACAGGACTTAAACAGTCTTACAAAAATGTGTCTCCATCCAGAATTCAACAAATTCACATATTTGTTCTTCCTGTTATTGCTCAATTTTTCAGTTCCACTTTTAACTTTTATTGTATTTTTGAAATTTTACAGCTTAAGCTTCATAAATATTTAACTGCTGCTCTGAAAAGTAGAAAACTGAAGCCAGGTGAAAAGAAAGAAATTTAATGCAGAGAAAAAGACAAAACACTAGAAAGCTCCCAAAGACTCCTTGTCGAGAGTAGCATACAAATAAATAGTTTCATAGATGTAATTATTTCCTTTAGTTACTATTAGTTTTAAGAAATCCAACCCCAGTTCAGAACAGACCACTCCAGACCACGCGATTCCAAGGGGGAGGAGGTTTATTCAGGGGATAGGGCAAAGGTGGGGAGAGGAAGGTGGAAGAGATAACAGATAAGAGAGAAGAGAAGTAGAGAGAAGTAGAGGCCGGCCATGACCAGAGAGAGAGGAAGGTGGGGGAGGGGACAGAGAGGCAAGAGGGTGAGAGAGAGAGAGAGAGAGAGAGAGAGAGAGAGAGAGAGAGAGAGAGAGGAAGAGGAAGAGAATAAGAGAAAGAGAGTGAGGAGGGGGCAAGCAGCCCCTTTTATAGTGGATCAGGCCTACCTGGCGGTTGCCAGGTAACTGTGGGGTGGAACATACCTGGCTGTTACCAGGTAACTGGGGAGGTGGAGTTTAGACAGAATACTAACATTCCCCCGTTTTGGTTTAATTAAAAAGCCCGTTTTGGTTTAATTAAAAAGAAAAATTAGAAAAAGGTGATGGTGAAGCAGGAATAGGGACGTTGTGATATCTGGCTACTTCCTGCTGGCATTGGGGGCGACGAGTCTCTAGGGGGAACCCAGAAGAATGGGTATGGGGAATGTTTGTCTGGTCTTAGGGTTGGCTGTTTCCTGCTGTCCAGGGTCTGTGGAGCCCTCTGGGGATGGGTCAGAAGGAACAGGTCCAGAAGAAGCAGCTGTGTGTGTGACAGGAGATGGAGTATCTGGAGGTTGCTTCTCTGGAGTTCTGATGTGCCTGGACTTGACAAGATGTAGGGAATAAGATTAAGTACATTTGGGGGAAAGAAAATTTTTCTAAGATGTACATTCGAAACCCAGAGAGATCCCACACTTTGGAATAGGTAAGTGGGAACTTTAGGCAGATATACTTATCTGGATGGCATCTTTTTGGTCCGTGAGAGGTAGATCTGAGTGGGTTTCCTGTAGCTTGTAAGTTTACAAAAGAGATAACAGCATGAGTTAACAGCACAAGCAGTCTTCAAGATAAACCTTTGCTGGATCGTATAGTGGAATGTTTTATTAGAGGTAGGCAAGTTTATAGGAACTCAGATAACATTAGGACAGTGGCATAGCAAGAAGAGGAAATATGAAGCATTTAATTGATGGCAACTGAGTTTAGGTAATGAGGTAACAGATAATATCTGTGAAAGCTTAGCTGTCAATGTAGTCAGAAGTCTGAAAGAGTAAACAATAATATACCAGTTATATATTATTTTTAAAAAAGACAGAGTCCTCTAGCCAACAGTTCCCATGGTCTCCATAGTCTCTTGGGCGAAGTCAGTTTGGCTTCTAAGTGCAGAAGACGCAGGGCCTTTTCTCTGTGGACTGGATACTCGTGACATGAGAAATGACTTACCTTGGTTTAGCCAAGTCATTTGACTCAGGGCATCCAGTTTTGTCCACTACATTAGTGACAGTATCATCACATACAATCCAGGCTGTATCTTTTAGGTGTCCAAGTCTTCTGAAACCATCTTGGGTCAACTGTGACAGGCTTTGGAAGTTCTGTCAGCCATAAACTTAAATATATTATTAGCAGACTTTTGACAGGATTGAGAGCCATAAGGTTTGGTTGTAACTGAATATAATTTAAAAATAGCAGTAGTAAAAATGTATTAAGACAGGATAGGAAAGAGTCTTAAGCAACTTTGGCAGGTTCTGTAGGTAGAGAAAAGCACATTTTAGTATTAGCAAGAAACTATTTGGCTAGGAACAGGATAAGAAAGCTGGCAATAGTGGCATACGATCAAATGGCTGGAAAGTTGGGGCTATGGGCCCGCAGCTGAGGGCATAGTTGTTGCAGGTCGGTCCGCTGTGGTGGTAGGGCGGTAAGACTTGGTATTCTTGAGATTCATTGAGATTCTTGGGGGTAAGGCTTTGGGCCTTATGAGATTTTTAGGGTTGCTGTAATAATGAAATTTTAGTTATCTATGCTACAAAAGTTCACTTCCTATGCTACTGTAGCTGACCGTCATCCATGATCCTGTGCCCAGAAACTGCCACAAGAACTGTTTCTGGCACTTGCATCTCAGCCCTAAAACCAGCAAAGGGTTAAGTAAATAGCTTTGTACTACCCTAAAAACTTCTGAGGGTAAGAGACTGCAGGCTAGGGTGATTAACACCTGTAGCCAAACAGCAGAGGATTAGGCAAATAGCCTTTGTATTATCTCAGCAGGAATAGCTTGGCTCTGACTTAAGTCTGCTAGTCTGAGGTCACAGAAAGAAAAAACACTTAGAGAAGTTGCTATAGAGTTTATTATTAATTGTAAAAAGTATTCTATGAAAGCTATCTGAGGGGAAAGGAGGAAAGGTCCTAAGTGGGGAAAAGAAAAAAAAATCTAACAAAGGAAAAATTCTAAGGGAAAAATTCTAGGCAGGGGGAAAGGAAAGAGAAGGACAAACAGCTCCTAAGGAACCACTATGTCTACTCTACTACTATTGTTAAGGACAACTACTCTCTTTGTCTTTGTCTTCAGTATTTATGCATCTTTCAGAGTTCTTTAAAAGAACACTTTTATTTGAATAGGTAAATACTATGTCCTTATTTTTTTTTAAATATAACAATCTAAAATCAATGTAAAAAAGAATAACTATGTAGAGTATGGAGGACTTTGAGGGCAGTAAAATTATTGTGTATTTTATTGTAATTGTGGATACATCATGTTATATATTTTTCTGTACCCATGAAAGTACAATATTGAGAGGGAACCACGACATAAACTGTGAAACATCAATGATAATAGGCTGTCAATGTAGGCCCATTGATCATAGAGAATATACTGCTCTTCTGTCAGATGTTGGCAGAGCAGGATGTGTTAATGTTGTGGGTGGAATAACAAGATAGAAAATTCCATAAGTTGTTATATGCAGTAATATTTATTTAAAGGAAAGTGATATTTGAATGAAATCTTCACACAGCATTGTGATCACACAAAGATTGTGATCTTTGATTAAATCATGATCAGGAAATGGCTGTAATTTGATTTCTATAGCAGAAGTGAAATATGTAAGTTATATTCAGTGATGTGGGTGAGAATACAGTAAGTCTGTTTCTGTCCACAACACGTTGAAGGATTATAGATGCTTCATATAGTAGTTATTAATTTTGAAAGAAGATTTTTGAATTATTGAAAATATATAAATCCTGAACCTATCTAAGGGAAACCTCTACAGAGTAGGCACTATTGATGAGCTACAATCTATGGTTTAACATGATACTGGCAGGACTATATTTTATTATTTTTGAAAAGCAAAACAAGAAATTTTATTGTGCAGTGTCTTCTAACAAATTTGAAGAGTGATTTCATTTCTAAGTTAGTAACTTACTTATTAATGAGACTAAATAACTGTCTTTGTTACTTTTCTACTGACCTGACAATGCATCATGACCAAAGCAGTGTAGAACAGAAATCATTTAATATGGGGCTCACAGTTTGAGAATGTAGTAAGTTTTATTTAGTGCAGGATCTCAGCTTATGGTATACTACTGCCCAGTAGGGTGTGTCTCTATTCCTCAATTACTATAATCTGGATAGAGATTTGTAAACCTAAGTCATTGCTTTGGTATTTGGAATATAGGACTTGATTGGGTAGAAATTGTCTTGTGGTGCTTATAGTAATCAGAAATGATTGGGAGGAATCTGTACCTGGACTTGTGCAGAATCCTGTAAGCAAAGTGTTATTTGGTCAATTTTATTTGAAGGACACTGAAAGTAATTAAAATTATTTTGTCTATAATATTCACAAGGAAAGTATAACCTTGAAGGTCCAGTGGTTAATAGTGGTGGGTGGATTGCTCTAGTCATAAAAATAAGACAACTACTTAGAAACTAACAATTTGTGTGCCATTAAACATATAATTAGTCTCATGGACATGGACATAGCAAGAAGATGCATGAGTACTAGTTAGAAATAAGAACACTGAAAAATTTTAGAATATATTTTAAATTTGTTACCCATTCCCTAAATTGCTTAAAACATGTATTTGTGTGCATGTCTAAACTTCTGTGAATGTATGGAAAGAGAAATTTCTACAATTTGCAATATATAACAGGACATAAATATATCTTTTATTTTTCTCATAATAGGCTGTAGCAAGGAAATCTATACAAATTAGTATTTAAGAATATTAAGATATTCTTTATGATTAAAAGACATATTTGTTTAAGACATTATTATATTGATCAAATATGTATCATGGCCATGTTCAAGCTAATTTTAAATCACCTATGTATTATCTATGTCCTAGGGAGATTATAATTATTAGATTATAAATCTAGAAACTAGAACAGTTAAAGCCAGCTGCCTCATTTCTCAGAATATGTATTTGTATTAGAGTACAAAGAAGATTCTGCAATGCCAGAAAGTTTAAAGGTATTTTACGCACTGGCAGTAAAGGGACAGAGTCCTCACATTGAGCTTTTCATTTCCCATCCTTTCTCCTTAAAAACAGATAGGAAGGAGACACAGAATAGTTCTCTTCTGTGCTTAAATAGACTTGCCTTGAGCAATACCTGCTTTGTTGTCATGGTTGTTGTTTCTTGTAAAACCACGAAAAGTTTCTCATATTTGTCTTACTGTATTGATTATGAATTTGGGTCGTCTTGTAGTTGTATGGAAACTTACTTTCCAATATGATTTCTTTCAGTGCCTACTAACATGCCCAGCTGATTCTAGTAGTAACAGTGACAATTGACCCCGAGTAAGAACTCTATGAATCTCACTCAGAAGAAAATGGAGCAAATTTCAAAGTCACACATTAGTCACAAATAATATGATATATTTTCTCCTCTTTATCCAAATTGAATAGACAGAAATTTATATATCTTTTCAAAATACCTAAAAATATTATCGTATTAATAACATGTAGGACTTCTGAATGTGATAATTCTATGTAAAAATTGATTCATATTTAAAATAAAGCATCATCTTAAAGTGAATCATAGCTAGTTGTTTCATTGTTTTGGCCTTTCAGATTATTTTATTATCATGTAAAGTTAACCTAATGTTAGTGCCTTACTATTACTTGGAAAGGAAGAAATGTTTAGTCTCTTTGCATGTTGTTCAAATTGAATGTTATGCAAATAAACAGAAAAGGTATGTTATAAAACATATGTAAATAAACTCATAAGTTGATGTTTGTTAACTATGTGAGTAACACCTTTAAAAGAACATATTGTTTCACTAAACATTTGCTAACCAGACTGCTCATTTTAGAGAGGCTATAACTCAGAACCGGTGATCTTAAGGGATGGCTCTGTCATTCTTTCTGCAGCATGGTTGGGGCAGAAGCCACCTGAACTCAATCTTTTATTTAGAAAACTTTGAGATTTTATTTAGTTTTAAGCAACAAAGGAACAAAAGCAGGATTCCATGCCCCAACCCCCCGAAACATAAAAGCAATGATAAAAACAAACAACAACAAATAAACAACAACAACAAAAACCTTCCCTGTAACTATGGAAACCTAAATAAGAGAACTACTCAATAAATATTATTTTTATACTTCTCTATAACTGTGTTCTACAGGAAAAATGAACCACCAAGTCGTTCTTGTTTCACAGCTGTATGATGCTTTAAATATGTCACTGAGATAAACAAAAATGAACAGAGTCCATTATATTGTGAAAATATCAGATGCATCTCTTCCTCTGTCTCTAAGATTTAATGTGACTTAGGTCAGCAAGTTATACCAGCATTTTAAACTTAATTACAGTAATAAAAAGTGAAGTTCTTAAGAAAGCATGCAGAGCCTGTAATAATGCCTATTAACCTACAACTACTTGGATTTTCCTGGAATATTTGAGATTTTTTTCTCAAATGGTTCTTAAGTGGAAGGTATCTTGAAATTATTCCATTTCATAAGTTCATAATTAATTAAATTTACTACCGAGAGATTTACTACATGTACTTCATTAGCATAACCATCTGCTGTGTTTGCATAAACACCTCTCAAATTCGAGGAGTTGCTGAAAGTAAGGTACAGCATTTGCAGACAGCTGCTCCTATGGAGGCTTGTCTCTCATTTGCATAGTGTTTGCATTTGTGATATCACATAGGGGATTTAATCTTTTTCCTTAACTGATCTACTAATTGGAGTATGATAAATCTTTTCTTTATTTTTTCTTAGCATTTCTTTTACCTTATTTGATTGTTACTTAGATTTGCTATAGATTCCCATTTTTGATTACTTGTTGACTGAAGGTTGTTACATGTAGCAGGTGACTTAACATTAGGTGTGCTAAAATCAATATGCTTCTATACTATTGTATACTGCATTTAGACAAACACATACATACATGTACATATACACATTGTGCACACACATAATTTAAAATGAAAATAATAATAAAATATTCGAATTAGGTGCAAGATCCTTGTCATATATAGGAAGAAAAATGGAAGAGGAATAAAAGACAGAGGCTGATATGTTAAACATAGTATTTAGTTTTTAGTATATATGTGCTCTACTTAATGACACACTTCTCTTATGAATGAGTAAATTGAGCCTTCATTGTAGGCATTGCGTAGTGGATATAACAATTATGGATGGGCATCCGATGGGCAGTTACTCTATATTTGTAACACTTAGACAAATCTTTTGCTTTATAATTATGACCATTTGGGTTTAGATTCTCCCAAACCCATGGAAAGCCATGTTGCTGTATATCCAAAATTTTAGTGTTCCTACTGTGAGATGGGTAGTGGAGAGAAGGATAATGGGATTTGTGATGGTCTCTGTAAACCCAAAAAAAAAAAAATACAAAAAAAAAAAAAAAAAAACAAACCAAAAACAAAAGCAAAAAGCTTCTTTCATAAGGGATGAGTGATACACTTCTCTGTAGGAAAAGCTACTTAGAATTAAGTTAGGGATTATGCTTACTGGTTTAGAAAAGAGTAAGTAATAGGTTCTCCTCTAGGGTCCATGGCCTCACCAGGCACAACTAGTTGGTTAGTTTTTCAGTACTCATCTTGTTGAGTGGACTCTAAATCTAATTACACAGCTGTTGGTTACTCCTAAAAAATAAATGTCACTACTATGGTCTTAAAGATATATTTCTGTGCATGCCACTGTTGTGCTTCTTAGACTTTACAACTGCTTGAAGCTATAAATTGTTTTTCTCCCTTGGGAGCTTACATAACATCTTCAAGATCAGTTTTAGCTTGATTCTTCGAAGTACTGTGTCTGAAGTGTGTGTTGTCTTTAATAATAGAGTGTTACCTTCAAGTTGTCTAAGGCAAGGTACAGTAGAAACAAAGAGCAATAATAACAGCCTGTGTTAGGAATATCTAATTTATATCTATCTATACATACATTCATATATTATGTATCATATACATATATATATGCATAGGTACTCATATGCACATATGACATATATAATACAGAGAGCTGAATCCATAAAATTTTAACAATATGTTCACCTAAAAATGACATGTATAATATGATACAGTTGACATTCAAACATGGATGGTGGAAACCTCAAAGGGTCTCAACCCTAGATGGAGGGTTACAAGCAATTAATGTCATGGGAAAAAGAGAAAATGAGTCTTGTTCAGTTAACTGTTCCTTTATAGATTTCCAGTGTGAAGTGGTTATATCTAGACACATATAATACAAATAACACCAAATGAGCTTAGGAGATCTTACTTAAATACATATTTAATAGTAATAATTAATAAAGGAGAGATCATGAATTTGAGAGGGAGTGGAAAGAAAAGAAGGATTCAGAGAGGAATAGTGTGGAGCTGGAAATGCTGTAATATATTATTTATGTATGAAATCCTGAAAAACATGTGAAACTGGTAAATTGACAGGAACATATGTTTTTTTATGCACAAAATGTGATATTTAATTACAAAATATAATCAGGATAGCAGCAACTTTTTATAACATGGAATACATATGAATAAAACAAAATATACCATGGCATCCAATGCCTATAATGATATAGTAAAACCTCAATTCATAGTCTTTCTTTAAACTTTATGTATACTGAAGTTACCATTCACTTTAGGCTTCATGTATTCTCCTCTAGTTAACTGCTTAGGCAGACGAGAGCATATGTTTCAGTGGGATTTTATTTATCATTCTTTCACCAACACTAGAAAAGTCACTGGTGGTGTCATCATGCTTTCTTGAATGGAAAAACCATTACAGAACAGAAAATCAACTCAAAAAACAAAGACTAAGCATAACAAAATTGTAGTGTTGTCGATATTTTATGCATGGCTTCAACATTCAATAGTGACTCAGAGAAAGTAGAGGAAGCTGTGAACAATGCTACTTGGAAATGTGAATGAATCAAAACCCCTTAGAATAAATGGTGATTCATAAACTGATTTCCCTGAATATGTGTACATGTTTTTAAATACACATCATGCAAGAAGGTAGGCTATTTATTCCAATAAAGTTAATGTACTGTACAGAAGATATTTGAAAAGATTTCCATGAAATATATAGTTTAGGAAAGTGATAACATTATTATTTTATGGGAGTAATAAACATTAAAAGAAACTAAAATATTCTGAGAAAGTGAAAGAAAATATTCATCATCTATTCAAAAAATTAATGTTATTAGTTGATGATTAATTATATATTTAATTAAAATATATTAATATTCATATATGGGCTTAGATTATTTTGACTGCTAATAGTACTAAGACAACACAAATTTGCTCATATATTAAACACATAAAAGATCTTGGTTTTAATATAATGCCATAGTAATAGTTAAGGAGAAACTCCATGAGTTAATTAAGCAATTTCTTATACTTGTACTCAGAGTTATCCAAGGAAACAGAACCTATATGTATTTCGTATGCTTACATTATGTCCCTTCTGTCTCCTCACTTGTTTCTTTGACATTTTTCTTCTTCTATTATTAATATTTTTCCATTTATTTTTATTTTGAGACTGTCTTAGGGTTACGCAAACAACATGACCAAGAAGCAAGTTGGGGAGGAAAGGGTTTATTCAGCTTACACTTCCACATTGCTGTTCATCTCCAAAGGAAGTCAGGACTGAAACTCAAGCAGGTCAGGACACAGGAGCTGATGCAGAGGCCATGAAGGGATGTTACTTACTGGCTTGCTTCCTATGGCTTGCTCAGTTTGCTTTCTTATAGAACCCAGGACTACCAGCCCGGGGATGGTGCTACCCACCATGGGACCTCTCACCCTTGCTCACTAATTGAGAAAATGCCTTACAGCTGGGAGGCTTTTTTCTCTGTGATAACTCCAGTTTGTGTCAAGTTGACACACAAAACAGCCAGTACAGAAAGGTTTCATTAAGAGGCTCATGATGATCACAAGCTTATATGCAATCCACACAGACTTGAACTTATAACCCCCTACCCTAGACCTCCTCCTTCTGGGATTGCAGATACTCGCTCCCACAGTCTCTTGTCTTCTACATTCCTCCCTTGTCTCATCCACCAAGCCTTACATACTCCCCACACCACCCTCATTTATCAATTTATCTGGCTGGGATGTAGAAAAGCAGAAACATTTTTCATGGACTGTCTTGTATCTGTCATGGTCCACAAGCCTAGATATGTATGTAACAAGCTGGCCAGATCGAGTCCCAGGAAAGAACTGCTCTTATTCAGCCTTCTTTCAAGCAGGCTTTAACAAAAATATACTTTAGTCTTTTATGATTAAGCCTTCAAGTGACTGGGTGAGCCCTTTTGACAAAATAAGAGATAACTGTATTTGCTTCCTCAAGGGTTAACTATCTTTAAAGGAACAGCGAGGCTAGTGTTTGATCTGAACTGGAGCTTCATGGTTTAGGCAACGTGTCTGAAATTTAATTATCATAAGGTTCTAAAAGTAACTTGTCATTAGCCAGCAAGCAACTATGTTTATATGTTTTTATACAGGACACTTTTCTTAAAAATTAATTTTGGGGAAAGTTGTTAGGTCTTAAATTTGAAAGAAATTTCTACATGAAAGCAGTACATCAGTTTACAGTCCAGCAGTTTTGAATTGCAAGAATCATTTAAAGATTTTCTAGCAATTTTCTGGGGCCATTCACCATAGAATATATTCTTTCATTTATTCACTGTTCCATCTAATCTTTAATTATTGAGTACCTTGCATTCTTCAGGCACAGAGGAAGAAATTATATAATTAAGCCATTGTCCTTGAAGAGCTTAAATCTACTGGACAATCAGATAATTATAAATGATGTGGAAAGTGCTATCATCGATGTCTGCACAGGATATTACTGCAACATTCGGTAAGCAATTCTCATAACTCTCACCATCTGGGAGGAAAGAACATCAGGCTGAGGCTTCAAAATTCAAAGAAATCTGGCTAAACAGAAAGGGATAGTATTTAAAAAGGAAAACTGTGTATAAGCAAAGTATCACATCTTAACAATCAAATTGTTTTCCTTAGGATTCTTTATTGTTTTAAATTATTAGCACCTGAAGCATGATGTCAGTCTCAAGAGAAAATAGGGATGGGGAGAGAGGCAAAGCCTGTTGTGCCTGACCTTGAACTATGTTAATGAGATAATATTTTATAAGGTAGGTGATGGGAAGCAGTATACAGCATTAAGCAAATCGCAGAAATGATCAGCTTTCAAGTTGCCAGAACACTGTTATAAAAAGCTGGTTTGAGCAGATTATGAGGAATAAACAGGTAACTCAGAAAGCAGTTACTAAATGACAAAGAAAATGAATTCCAGAATCCTGAGCTGTGCTGTACTGCGTTATCATTTTAGAGTTCCTAAATTATAATTAAATAAGTAAACATAATATCTCCGAAAACCTAAACAAACAACAAAACAACTATTAAACAAAGCCAAGTAAACACCCACATCCCTAAGTTTTATTAATCATGCAGTAAGTGGGTGGTTTCTAGGAAATTTACTTATCACTTAGTTTTTCAGAAAAAAAGAAAAAAAACCTCTTAGCTGAATGTAGTGGTTCATGCCTTTAACCTAGCATCTGAGGGGCAAAACTTAGCAGATCTCTGTTAGCTGAGGGTCTATGTGCTGAGTTCCAGCATATCCAGTACTACATAGTGAGACCTTGTCTCAGGAAAAAAAAAATCACACTTGCAAAGTCGTTAGGAAGTCAAATGTATTGTAAGTTTGATATCATGCTAATTAATTACATTTCCAGACAAAATATTGCTGCCCATAAATGTGAACAATATTTTGTGAAGTATAGAAAAAGCCAAGAAGCTAAAAATAAACGTGGTTTGTTTTCTACCATTGTCACGAATTCCATTCCCCATGCTTTGGAAGGGTTGGGGGATCCAGAAAATGATTTCTTTCTGGTGTAAGGATAAACTGCTAGTTTTATTATTGAAGTAGTGTCTATGAACGGGGCCTGGGCTCTTTTCTCTGTTCTAGGTGAAGCCACTCTGGAAGGGGTGCATGTTGGCTATTGAGCTTTAATTTCCTCTGCACCTACATTCCTGGGCCACATACTTTTGTGGAAAGTCAATGAGCATGGCATAGGGCAGAGTGACCCCCAACTTTTAGTTCTCCTCTTAACCTCAGGTGATTAACTGATCAGTCCTGCAGCAGATAATGTTAATGCCTATCAGAATAATGTGTATTCAAATTCATAAGGATTTGTTCCAAGCACTGACAGCATCTTTGCCTCTCTGTCTCCTTATTCTTTGTCAACATTACAAGTAAAATTGTATGTTCAGTGGTTTCTGAGATGAATCAGGTTTATCTTTAGTCGAGGTAATTTTTTTTTTCCAGAATCATTGTGTTTTCCTGGATGTAAGTTCTTATTTCATTATTTCCATGAATGTAATAATAAAATGTCAGCTATATGAGATGCCAAAACTTTTAATTAAATCTATTCCAATTATCAAATCTCTAAGATAATGAAACTTTAGCCTTTAACTATTTAAAATATTATCACCAGAAATAAAACCTAATGAAGTTAAGCTTGAATGTCAGTTTCTACTAGGTAAATATCAAGATGTACTTAGCTTCAATTTGAAATAATATAAAGAAATAATACCTTGTATAAGAATACCCTACTCCTTTGCTCATGCCTCAAAAAAATAATATATTCTATGTTCCTAAGCAAATTAACTAAAGTGAAATTATAAGATGATGTGCCAGACTTTTTGAGTTTTATTTTCTCAGTAATTACATATCAGTGTGTATACTCGTGCATACACACACACACACACACACACACACACACACACACACACACGACCTGAAACCACTGAGACCCAAATGAAGTAGGAAAACCAGAGTTTATTTTTGTCCTTTGAAGAATGGTGCTTTTCTATTACAATTTTCTTCTTCTTTCTTCTTTTATTCTTTAATCTTTTTTTTTACAGTCCTGTAATTATTCCAAACCTGGTTTGCTGTCTAACTGTTCTTCATCCCATACTCTCTTGTCTCAAAGAGAATGTCTCCACCCCCTTCCCCAACCTCGTCAGGTCTCTCCATGCCCTGGGGTCACAAGTCTCTCAAGGGTTAGGTGCATCTTCTCTCACTGGGGCCAGACTAGGCAGTCCTTTGCTGCATATGTGTCAGGGGCCTCATATAAACAACTCATTAATCTGATAGGGTAAATTTAAAAAATTTAGATGTATTTATTTTATTTTATTTTATTTTATTTTATATATGTGAGTATTTTGCTTGCATGCATGTAAAATTAACATGTATGTATGAAAATATGTTTACCATGTATATGCTTGATGGCCAAAGAGGGCAGAAGAGCATGTCAGATCCACAATACCTGGAGTTATAGATAATTGAGCCACCCTATGGTTGTTAGAAATCAACCAAAGTTTCTTTGCAAGTTCTACATGTAATTTAAATTGCTGAGTCATTTCTCCCAACCCTGTCATGCAATATTTTTTGGACATGGTTTGATTTATGTTTAAGTTTTACATTATACCTGTCATTCTAAAGAGTAAAACCTGAGACATATGAGAACTTGTTGGCTTTGTACCAGGTTTAGTGTAAGTCAACTCTACTCAGAATCTAGTTAGTGTCATTACCACATGTCAAAAAGAGCAAACATGATCACACACACACACACACACACACACACACACACACACACACACACAAATGCCTTCCTGTTTTGCATGGGGAGCTGACGGAGTCTTCTGCTCCAGTGCTCTTTCGTAGAACATAATCTCTTCATAAAATGCATATATATGATAAACCTCTGTTTTGTAAAAGGATTTGTTTTCCCATGTAGTGAATATCCTCAGCCAACTGTGATTTTGTGACACCAGAAACATCTTAAACACATGTTGTCCCTAAAATAAATATGTAATTTTACTTTTAGGTTACCTTGAAATTCTATATATCTATCTATATAGAAAGACATACCCAGAGAATATACATACACATGTGTATATACATATATATACACACACACACATACATATATACATATACATACATACAAGTACATACACATGTGCATATGCATACAGTCAATACACATATGCACACATATACATATGAATATTCATATACATAAACTTATACATACATTATATATGCACTTATACATATACACTTATATATATTTATGTGTGTGTGTATATATATGTGCGTGTATGTGTATGAGTGTGTATGTATGTGTGTATGAGACACTAGTAACAATGAGAGTTTTGATTTGAGCTTTTACTGCAAACACGCTATTTATTTATTCTCCTCTGAATAGATAAACTTTTATGGATCAGACCATGCAAATATTTTACGAAGTCTTCTGGTTCAGTAATCCTTTTTCTTATTTCTGGCAACCTGGTCAGTCAAAAGCTTCTTTACTTGTAACCAATGGACTAGCCTTATGACATGATGGTGATTTGCATAATTTGAGACTACACTGAGAATACATCAGCTTTAAGGAGCATTCCATTTTTCTTCTTCATCCAGGAGACCTTGGTAACAAAAACTGCACTAGACAGGCTACCCAGCCCTCCAGAAACAACAGCCTTGTGAAGAGTACTCATGAACTTTAAATAGCTCTGCAGGAATTCTCACCTAAGCTGTGAGTGGAAGCAGCTCCTTAACTGCTCATAAAGCCACTGATAGGTGTAACTAGAAGTTCTTTTGGGAGTACTGCTCATTGAATCTGCCAATTGATTTCACACCCTCTCCTGGACATTTAACCAGGTTGCTTAGCTCCCTAAGACACACCCTCTTGATGTCCACCGATACTTCAGTTCAGGACAAGGCTTCTCTTAATTGATCTCTTCTTGAATGTATGTAATTTCTATGCTGTGGTAATGAGCACAGCTGTGAACAATTCCTTGGGATCAGTGATAGAGGTGGTACCTGCCACTGCAGAGTGATTTAATAGCAGCCATGGGAAGAAATCAGCAGGAGAATTTTAGAATGAATTCAGCAGAAGCAGAGGGGAACATAACACCAAAGACAAGTGACTGTAGGTGCATAGAAAAGCAAGAGAAGGTAGAGAGAAAGAAGACTGCAGATGGTCCGGAATAACGTCATCTCCTATTATCATTGCTAAGGATTCCCCTAGCTTCCATCTGGCTGTGCTAGATAAGTAAGGCTCTAGCCAGAAATGGAGCTATACATCTCTGGTGTAAATAACAGGAGCCACAGCTCTCTATTTCTATGGCTTATAGCTATTAACGTCCTAGTCAGAGGTCCTGTAAGAGTTTAGCAACCAAGAGCTCAGCCCTACTACCTCTAGAAGAATTAATTTGTATCTGACCAGAGAAAAAAGATGTCAGCTAACTGTTGGCAACAAGGCCAAAGAATCCAAGCATAATTAGCTGTTGTGAGGTTGTGTGTTTGGAATAGAAGTAGAATTTTGGATGGTGAATCTGGAGGTGCTTAGAGATTTCTGTAGAGCCCTGTAGTGCTGGTGTGTTGACTCCTGCCATTTAAATTCTGTAAATAATATAATTTCTCTATGAGCCTAAAACAAAATAACTGATCTTGTTAATCTTTGCACTAAGACTTCCATGATTCTACTCAAGTGTCCTGACATCTGCTTACACCAGCTTCTGGCATTGTAAATTCCAGAATGGCATACGGAAACCAGAAGTTCAGATCTTTTTTCACCTACCAATGTTTAACATTCACTGAGGTCTCAGAAGCTATGTGTCTACAAACAGGGATTACAAATATTAGGAACATATATGCAGTTAAAATTAATCATTGCTTATCTAAATTTCAAGTTAGATTGGACAGCATATAGTTTTAGTTTCTAAAATCCACAAAAAGTCTACAACATTTGCTCACTGGCATTGTGAATCTATCATTTTGCCATCTGTTGAGACCTAAGAAATATGCTAGAATTGAGTCTCCACTTCTGTTTTTATTTAAACCTGTGATGGCTCCACCAATATTTGGTTTAGTGTATTTACACAAACTGTACTCCAGTGTAATACAAAAGGAACAAGCGCAAATGTAAATGTTGTGATATAAGTATCCAAAGATGATTCAGTTTTGCTCAGGCCAATATAGTTAACAGACAACTACAACAAGAGTCTGCAATACATTGAGTGAAGAATTTACTACACAAAATATCTATTTTCTCTTTCTTTTCCTCCCTTATTCTTAGCCTTTGAATCAAATTCTGAGATATAAAGAGCTTATTCACACAAAATTAAAGCTTATTCAATACCCCCAGAGAAAGCAGTTAACTACCACTAGTTTTTACATGTAAGTGCTAAGCACCTCTAACTTGAAAGTCCCACTTATTATTCCTAGGTTTACCCATTAGATGGATGAAAAGTCAGAAAGAGCTATCTGCATGTGGAATAAAAGAAAGGTGTATATATCAACACATATAGTCAGGCTAAAGGAAAGCAAGAATGGAGTCCATCATTAATATGCACACTATTCCTGAGCTGGTACAAAGATCAAGTATACAGAAGGAATCCTATCTCTGCAGATGGACTTTGATGTAGCAAGATTCTGTATAAACCATTGGATTTTTCTAAAGCCAGAAAACTAAAGAGAGAAACCATTTTTCCCTGTTGCATGCTGGGAGATAGTGTGTAAGCTTCTTCTGTCTTCAGGAAACTAGAGGGTCTCTCAAGTAGCATTCTGTAGCATAAATGAAATAATAGGATAAAATGCTTGGAGCAGTTTACCGGGCATAAGTGTATTGTATTATTAAATTTTGATGAATGAATTTTTCCATGAGTGGTTTCTACTTCCTTATAATTCACTCATTTGCTCTATTAGGCATAGCGATTTTAGTATGGGTATATGAAAGGGTCTCACATGTCTTCCCTTTTCTACTCTATCCTGAGAAGAGAATCAGAACCAGATATTTTCCTCAGATACCACTAAATAGTAAAGAAAGTGGATGTGTCCTCTACCTCAAAGGCTCTGGATGTTGAGAAGAACTATTTTCTAGTGTCTTAATGGAAGTTAAACTTATTAGCCACCTTGTTAAGTAAAAGAAGATGAACAGATGTCATTCTATTTAAGGAAGCTTATTAAAGTGTTTGTGAAAGATACTCAGGTTGCTGGACAGTATAATTCTGTATATATTTAATTAGGTTATTTTTGGGAAGCTTCATGTATGCACTTCTCATTCTGGTGGTGATTTATCTATATGGTATCCTAATAGATTAGGAAAATCATTTCAATAACCTTTAATAGTTCAAAATGTTGACCAAATATGATGTTTCTGGATTTTTTTCAGTCTCAAATCATTTTTAGCAAAATATAATTTAGCCTGGCTGCTTTAATACTCCCTAATGAGAAACAGAAGATCTATCTAAAGTTGGCTCTTGTGTTAACTACTTAAAATTGAGAAATTGTAAAAATAATGGACAGAGGTGTTTAATAAGATTAAGGGTAGGATGATAAACTTCAAAACTGATTTTAAGTATTAAATAAATAAATTTAAGGTCTATCTTCTAAACATAATGTTCATATAGATAAACAATAAGAGTGGTGTGCAGCTTCACAAGTTATTATATGAACATCTTTCTTAAAATGTATTTTCTACACATGAAGTGCAATTGCTATATATCACATACCAAGACTACTCCATATGACCTTGAACCACAAACAATTAAGAATAGTTGATCACTATTCATAATGCTGGTCAATAATTAAGGCACACAGGACTGCACCAACTTGCCTTGCTTTTCTTATTCATTCTTCAGTTCAATGAAAACATTAACAAGTTTACTGTGTTAAATAAAATTAAATCTTTGATGAGAAACAATGTAAATTATAGTATTTTCTAGACACATATACTAATATTTACAAGTTATAGTTTTATGATTGTCTTATAATACTCATGTTAAATATAAAAATAATTTAATAGCTTAGTAACATAATTTTACTTACTATTTAAGAGTTAATATCCTATAAGTATACAGTAATAAGCATATTTATTTGTATATTAGAAACACTAATTCTAGTATTTCAGATCATGATTTTGCTTAGAAACAGACTATTTGTAGAATTTAAGAGCGGCTTGGAAATCCTGTAAAGAGACTTTGATGAGAGATTTGGGATGTGAAATGTAATAGATTCAATATTTCAGGGAGAATGTGGAGATAATGCTTGTCATAATTTCCTGATATAACTCTAATTACAGCAAGCTCTTCAGAAATGTCCACTGCCAACAGTTTGTATGATAGCAGAGGAGAGCTAGTTCAATTGTGCCAACATGATTCACAGCCCTGCTGTTTTTCCTGTGCAATGGACTCAAAGAACAGCAGCCAGCCCAGTGGTCTTGGAAAGGGCACACAGATTTGTTAAGCCAACAACAAGCACCCAGAAACTTCTGAGCACTGATAAGAAATCATAAAAAGCAAGTGGATTATGGCTGTTGATATGAGATCTTGTTTGAGAAGGTGTAAAGCAAAAGGAGGAAAAGCCAGGAATCTTGTGGCATTGCCATATGTTAGACACACATTGCCCGTGGCAATCAGTGATCAAATGCAGACCCCTAATTTTGTGGATACAGAAGAAAAGAGCAGAGAGTGAACTCTTTAGTGTTTTTGCAAGTGCAAAAGTATATATAGTTGTGACTTAGTGTGACTTTGACTAGAATTGGAACTCTTTTCTGGAATCATTTTGAGTATCTCAGTTCTGAAGTGGACTAAAGCCACATACATATGTAAAAACTATAACTATAAAGATTTAACTATGCATTGAACCTGACATGAGGCTGTATTCTAAATGTGTAATATAGTATTGACTTACGGATAAACAAAATAGAAAATATTTTATTAACTAGTCACAATTTGCTAACTGACTCATATTCTCTGGAGTTCTGGAAATGCTTGAAATATTAAGGAAGGGATGGTGAGATCAGAGGAGGGAGAGAGGAAAGAATGTCCAAAGTTAATAAATACAATAGTTTAATGTTTCTGACTTTAAAACTCCAGGTTCATATCAAACATTTAAGATGATGAGTGTATGTTTGATGCAGGGGTTTTTATTATATGTATATGGACTGCAAAATTCCACTAACTGAGAACTTCAGAGAATAAATTATTCAAAAAATATTTAAATTTTGCTTAAAATTGGATTTTTAATAATTAAGCATTTAATGGTTTTTAAAACATTACCTCTGTCTTGAATACTTTCTAATATATTATATAATCACTTGTGTTTCATGTTGCTATGAACAAATACTCCAAAGAAACCAACCTAGTAAAAGAAAGTTATTTTAGCACATGCTTCATCACCGTAGTCCATCATTCAGCGAAACACACAGCAGCAGGACTGCCTCCTGTCTCTCCACCAGTCAAAGATAGTTGATATATCTAGGTTGGGTAGTGGGTTACACCTCTGATTGAGCAATACCAAACTTATAAAGCCTTTGATTAACATTTTTTAAAAATGTATAAGTGCAAAAAGGAAAAGGGGGCATGGGATAGGAGTTTTCTAAGGGGTGGGAATGGGGAAAGGGGATGGCATTTGAAGTGTAAATAAAATATCCAATAAAAAAAAATGGAAAAAAAAAAGAAAAGAAAAAAGAAAGAGGAACATATAGCCTCAGCTGTCTCTATTGGTTTTCCAAATGTTCAGTTTAAGAAGTAAAAGAACATCAAGAAATGAAATGTTGGAGCTAAGGTTTATGTTGAAGGAGATAGGTACAAATAAATTACAGGGAGCAATATAGTCAGGGTGAGATCCCACCCAACTAATCCTTCAATTTCTGATTAAAAAACAATCCTGAGGAATTATTTCTTCTTGAACAACAAATTAAAACTTATGCATATGTAAATAAATGATGCGGCCAGGTTCCCTCCAAAGCACATATGCAGTCTTATCTATGTTTACTATTTAACACAAAGTATAACATGCTCATGTCTTTGTAGAATACAAACTTTATACTAGAAAAGAATCTTCAAGGAAACCATCTATAGTGGTTTTAATGATAATGACCCTCATAGGCTCAAATATTTAAATACCTGGACACCTGTTGTTGAATCTTTCTGGAAATGATTAGGAGATATGGCCTTGTTGGAGTTGGTATGTTATTGAGGTTGGGAGTTGGTATGTCAACAACACTTCAGAGCTTTGGCCATGTTTTTTGTGGCTTTAGAGACAAGAATGATGCAGCAGTAATGACATTGGGGAATCTTCATCTGCATTTAAAAAGATCTGTTAAGCCACGAATTTGTCAGGACAGTACTTTCTTGGAAGGTGGGAGTGATCATTGCATGCAGCTCTGACATTGAATCTTGGATATTCCAAGGTATTGAAATAGCCAGAGCCATGGGATACCTGCCAAGGAGACTTTCAGAAAGCCCAAGAGAGAAATGTGTTGCAGTAAAGCAGACATGGAATCATCTTATCCCTTTGACATCATGCAAAGAGCTACAAGTTTTAGAGTCTACCATGCTGGGTTCCAACCTTGCTTTGCTCCTGAATTTTCTCACTAGGCTGTCTGTCATTCCTCTTTGCTGGAATGGGAATGTACAGTATGTACCATTGCATGCTGGAAATATGTAACTGTCTTTTTGATCTTACTAAAGTTAGAATTAACAGTCTGCCTTGAATCCCAGAAGAGACTTTTAAACAGTCTTGAGACTGAAAGACTGGTACTTTTGACATTGAACTAAATGGATATTGTATTATGATATTGCTACAAGCCTATGTGGCCAGTTAGTAGAATGTAGTAGTTTGTATAAGAATGAGTCCTATAGGCTTATACATTTAAATGTTTGTTCTCCAATAGGTGAAACTGTTAGGGAAGGAATAGAAGATACAGTCAAGTGAGAAGAGGTATGGATGAGATTTGAGATTTCCAAAGTCCAAACTGATCCCTTATATGTCTAGTGTTTGTGCATTATATGTAAGCTTTCAGCTATTGCTGCAGTCTCTCTACATGATACCACAACCAGGTGTACATATACGCACCTCCATGTACACACAGCACAAGATATCTGATTGAAGTATAAGATCTCCATTTTATTTAGGTTCTCTGTTTGTAACTGCTTTTATTGTATTCTTTACTTAAGAGTTCCACATTTACTTGCCCATCTCAAGAGCACATTCCCAGCTGTCTTACTAAATTGTGAATGATCAGTTCCATATGATATTTCATCCAGTCCCAGGGCTATAAATGCCATCAATATGTAACTGGAACATTAATGTATTTAAGTTTTTTGTTGGCTTGAGTTTGCTTGGTCGACCACTTTCCTTATGTTGAAGCACAATCCTTATATTGAGGATGTGACATAAAATCACAAATTTACATTCATACACACGAGATCAAATGCTTCATCCCACATATCAAAGTTTTCTGTGTTGTTTTTCCAATATTTCCCATTTCAATTTATGTTACCATTTGTCTCTTTTGTTATGAAGGTCAAAAGTACTAGAATTTTAAATAAGTCTTTTTTTGCTCTTAGCTACATTTAACGAGAGCCAAGCCTCCAGTTTTGTTCATATATAATATAACTTTGTTGAGTATTCTCTGAGAACACCTGAGGGCAAGAAACTAATTTATCATTAGTTGAACTATCCAAGCCACCTTTTCCTTTTGCCAAATTTACTTTATATGCCAAGTTGTTTC
The DNA here is from genome assembly GCF_011762505.2 of Arvicanthis niloticus. NCBI lineage: Eukaryota > Metazoa > Chordata > Mammalia > Rodentia > Muridae > Arvicanthis > Arvicanthis niloticus. Next base: position 63,896,172 of record NC_047664.1, on the reverse strand, counting down.
AAAGTAAAATATGTGCCTTCAGAAGGGTATACTGAAGTCCTCAATTGTTGAATATCCACATGTGACTTTATTTAGATAAAGTCATAACAGTCATGATTAATTATGATAAGAACATATTGAAGTAGAAAGAATCTTTTCAATATTGTAAGGATACGCTAAGACACAGAATAAAAGCCATGAAGAGGATAGAGGCAGATATTGATTGAAGTCATTTTCTTACATGCCTGGGCTAAAGAGCCAGCCTGTTTGAAGCTTTAAAGAGAACATTACCTGACAACACACTGATTCTAGAAACACGAAAGAATAAACTTATGTTGCATTAAGTCACCTAACATGTGTTGATTGTTATCCTAGTTCTAGAAAACTGGGGCATGTGTCAATTATATTTGATTACTTTTCTCCTGAAAACAGCCACTGATTTCTTGCTACCCTATCATGGCTGTCTGGACTCCAAGAGTACATCTCTATCTCATTGTGCAAACCACTTTTTATTTCTTTGGCTTTTACAATTTTTTGTTCCTGTGCCTTGAGTTTATGAGTCACATTACAGATGGATAAGTTGAGGTTGGGCACCACCAGATCATTTGTTCTCTGCATTTTGGTTGTGATTTCCTTTATTTCTATCCATCTATTAGAAAGAGAAGTTTCTTTATTGAGGCCCAAGAGTTATGCTTATCTGAGGGTGAAGGACAAATATTAAAATATAGCTAGAAAATATGCAGCTTTATAAATGGTAACAGATTCCCTTCCAAGATCCCTGTCAACCCTGAACAAAGAACTGAAGACTAGGAAAAACTCTTTAGAAAAGAAAAACATAGTATTCTCCCAGGAAGAAAGGCCATCCAACAAGTAATGTAATATCAAATGGTCAGCCCTGAAATAATACACTGATAAGTAACAGTATGTGGGCTGACAAGATTGTAGTAACCTATATTTGTGACTTTGCAGTGTGTGTGTGTGTGTGTGTGTGTGTGTGTGTGTGTGTGACAACAGTTAAAGCAAAAGTGGCAAGAACATGAATTTGAGTGGGAAGGGAAGTAACAATGAAGAATTGGAAGGAAGAGTGAGAAACAGAAATGGTGTAATTATATTAAAATATAAAATATTAAATGCTTGGTGATAAAAAAATTACATGTTCCAATATAACAATTTAGATAGGCAGCAGATTACCCATATGTATTATGTTTAAATCACAGCTTGATACAGAACAACAGAAAGAAGAATCGTATTGTGTAATCTACATTATTCCTTAATTTTCACAAATTTCCTAATGATAAATATGGCTAGAATATTGTTCCACTTTTTAATTATAGTCATAGTATAAATAAATTTTATATTCAGTGTAATTAATTACAAGTGTAAGCTCAATAATCATTAATAATTATCAGTTTGTAGTATATTGTTTAAACAACTATCAATCATTAATAGTTCAATTCATATTTCTTTAAAGAAAATATTTCCAGCACATGTTTATTTCCTTCTACCATTGTATTCTTATTCTGAAACAAGGTTCCACAAGCAAACAGTATATATTTGAATTGTACATCTGTTAACTGTGAATTATGTAGCCATGACTAAGTTAAGTAACTTTCCTGGACTTTTGATTGTTTGTCTTTATGAATTCCTTCAAGTATTTGGTTGAATAAGTAATGATCTGCTAACCACGTATAATTATGGCTAACATAATAAGAGGATGAACTCAGAGGTACCAATTGACAAGTAATCTTGCTGTTTTTAAACATTAGTACAGACATTGGTTTATTATATCTATTGGCTTCAACTTTATTTATTGTTATTCCTTCTATACTTCAAAGTATCCCAAATAGATTTATTGTGAATTAGAATGTAAACAATATGTGTTCCTATTCCTTCAGCGAAATTAGCATTCATATCTACTTCATTGTGTCTAATATTGAAAATGGTGTTGCTCTTTTCTGCATTGGTAAGCACACAGATACTTGCAGGGCAGTCATGAATAAGCATGTCCCTGAAGCATGGCACTCACCAGAAAGGGTCCTATATGTATTAGCTTGAAGGACATATTTTACAACATTACTGGGAAAGATTCATTGCTGAGCTAGAACTGTTGCTGGTTCAAGCAGTTTTAATCTCTTTGTATCTTATGTTCATTCTATTTCCTGAAGAAACTGGTCCACTTCTTAAGGAGAGACACAGGTACTCTAGCTGCTGGTTCAGAAAGTCAAGCCTTATGTATGATTTGCTCATCGTGTTTTGACATAGAACTGGTTCAGTTGTTATGGAAAAGCCCCTAAGGGGAAGATTTTACAAAATGGTTTCATAACCTTTTCATGTAGACAAATGTTAACTCCCATTTTTTATACCCTTTGGCATTTTTACACCCTTTGTTATATAAAATAGGCGATTCAGAAAAATCCCAGGATAAAACTTGTGCCATAAAAATGCATTAGAAGTTGAAGCATATCGGTCCATAGTTTAATCAAAAAATAGATAAATGTAGTCAGTTTGTACTTTTAAAATTTTTGGTTAACTGTATGTGTATATGTTTGAGTGTGGGTGAATGCTTTCAAGTACAGAGCCTGAGGATTTCAGAGGCTTCTGATATCCCTGGGACTGAAGTCACAGTCTTGAGCCAGTGACATCTGTGCTTGGGCTTGAACTTATGTCCTCTGCATGAACAGTATGCACCTTTAACTGCAGAATCATCTCTCCAGCTGAAGCATAATATTTTTTATGTTCAGCCTTTACATGTTTAGAAGCAAAATACTTGGCCATTGCAATGTAAATTACTGCATAGTTCACTGGGATGGAGGAAGTGCTTCATGTTCAGTAGACACTAAAAGGCACTGTATCACTGAGATTCATCTATTCTAGAGAATGCTAGTCAGCTTTTGTTATAGGACTTTCTCAGAACTGTAGTCTAGAAAGATGTTGGAGTTCTATGAATCACAGCTTTAAAACTAATGAAAACAGCATATATTGTAGCATATGTAAAATGTTTGAATGTATATGCAGAATAATGTTCAGTGCTACATATAGCTAACTGCATGTTATTATCATAAAGAAGATGTTTTTTATGGTTTTTAGGCTCCAGTATGATTCCTAACCTGATTCTGAATTTAACCTTATTTTATTGTAGAACTGACAGACATTGTTGATTTATTTTAAAAATATGAACAAGAGCGTTCTAGAAATAGTAAAGTATTTATGAATAATACTTGGTCAGAAGAATATCAAACAATTCACAGAATATCACTTAATATCCAAAAGTATTTTTTAGGAAAAATATATACATTTGGACAAAATAGCTACTGTGTAGCACAAACTAGAATTGAACCTATGATCCTCCTTTCTTAGATATGCAATGGTATTCATTATCCAGACACTAAGCTCCTTTCATGGGCTGAGCATGATTTATGAACAAAAAACTTTTTCCACGATTCAGTTTATATTCTGATAGAAAGTGCATTATATAAAACATTGAAAACCAGTTTAGAAAACATTGAATTAAAAGAATAATAAATCAAGAAAATACTGGATATGTTGGACATTAATATTTTCAATAAAGAAACAAGAATTCTCTAGGGAAAGGGAAGGAGAGGGCATTTTTAGTTTTGAGAAGAAAAATATTTTTGTAAGAGAATCAATCAGTATAAGTCTTTGGGTGGTAGCATTCTTGAATGATCAGGGAAGATCAAGGAGGCCACTGTGGCTGGAACATTGAAAGGAACATTAGAAAGTTTTCAGTTGCTATTCTGTACAGAGTGGCATGCTCTGTGATAGTGGTATAGCTTATTGGTGGAGTACTTGCCTAAAATTTCAAAAGAACTTTGTATGATCGTAAGACCACAAATGAGATTTAGAATGAGAAAAGCCAAAACCAAAAGAAAAATAGACTTCTATTTGAGTGTTAGAACAAAGAAAGGACACAGGCTAAGTTGTGTTTTCTAAAAGGCTCCCTAAACTCTCTGAGTGAAGAATGAGCTATGTTGAAGCTAAGAGTAGATGCAAGGGCAGAGCAGACACAATTAACTTTCTGCTCTCAGGACTAGGAAGATAAAAGAATAAATATATACACATGTATAATTAATTAGTGAAAAACTGAGGACGATTATTTTATTATAAATATTTATAGTGTGCATTGCCCAAAGTTGTACATCTATTATTTATTTGTTTCAAATAATTGCCTAAACAATCCTAAAACTAATAAATGTGTCTGAAAAGAAGTCTGTACTTTTTAACAAATTATATTTTACTGAAAATAATGTAACTTTAGTTCCAAGATTCCAATATTTTCAGTTTTTGCAGAATATTTTTTATATACTTTTCATAATGATATTTTAATCTATAGGGTTTACTAGAGGAAGACTGCCTTTGTACCTCTGATGATTTTTTTGCACTGTTGAACAGGCATTTACTGAGTAGCTAGATATTTGTCTCTTTTTCTAGATTGTAGAGTGAAAACTCAACATGAAGTATAAATTTAACATATAAACATAATAATATATTTATATATATTTGAAATATACAAAAATACATCTCAAGCCTTTTTTCATTAAACCTGTCGATATTTGATTTTTTAAAAATATTTTAATGCAGATTTCCACATTAGAGAATGTAGTTAATGAGTTCAATTGTAACACAGGTTGGCTGACTCTCAGTTTAAATTAAATCATAAAGACTAATTAAGTTCCACTTACAGAGATTGCTGTGAGCAGCATAATTGATCATAAAGTTATACCGTCCTTTGCAACATTCATCTATGATAGTTGACTCAAGAGCCTAGTGCAGCTGTGACTTTTATTTGCAGATACAACTTTTATTTTAGAAATTAACTAATTCTTTAGGAAGATTTTATATATGAGGTTTGTATATATTTTTCATGGGAATATATAAATATTAAAAGAAATTTAAAAAAAATCACTGATTTCTGTTTTGGGGTAATATGATTTATTCTAAGGAATAATCAAGAGTCTATTCATTTAAAAGCATAAGAACTAATTAAAATTATTTTATAGAAACTCTGTTTCACATCCTTTTCTGTATTACACAGTTTCTTTTAGAAAATCCTAGATATTTTCTTTTAGAAAATATCTCTTTGCAAAGATGATTGTGTTCCTCTGTGAGACAGTAGAAATTTTACTAGAGTAATTTTGATATAATACCCAAACATTCTTACCTGTCCCACCTGATTCCTACATACTTTCAGTGGAGAACATGGTCCGTTATCATCTCATAGTATCCCTGGAACTGAATTTAGTACCTGATACTCCCCATACATCTCTGGAACAGAAGAGTAATCAATTATTCACTTGCCCTTTTATTTAACTGGCAGCATTTTCAAATGCTTTCCCACACTGATACTTTGCAGGGTTCATGATCATCTTTTAAGGTTCAAGAGCTATAGCTCTTCATCAGAAGATAGCCCATGCTCTTGACAGCACACCACATCTCTTACTTTCTCACTAAATCGTCATTGGATTTCACATCCACTCTAGGGTTGACTCGCGTCTCAATTTCCTTTCATCATTTTTTAAAATCCAACCTCACTTTCAAGAACAGTGTTTACTTTTATATGTCCAAACATAATTTATTGCCCCATTTTATTTTTATTTTGTTTCATTTTTCCCAGAACTGCTGTCCTCATGAATTTCATTAGGTAAATTCACTTTCTTACATATAACTCTCACACTTCGTCAGCATTTATTTATTTATTTATTTATTTAGCACAGCTAACTGCCTGTCTATTATATAATAGACTTCCCTTTCATCTTATAGTGGAGGACTTTTTTCTCAACTTTTTTATTCTTTGATAAGATGATTCAGCTTCAGAAACACAATTTAAGACATCTAAATGCTATTGAATTATTTGATGCTAATCAGGTAAAGAAATAGTTTTTAGGCAAATGTCAGACTTACATTTCAAAATATTATCCATGTGCACTGTAAATTTCTTTACTTTTTTAAATTAAAAAGAAATCTAGTCAAGTTAATAAAGATACAGTTATTTTTTCTTCCTTTTGACAATATGATCTTAAAAATTAGGTAGATGGAAGAGTTAGGGAAGGACTGAAGGAGCTGAAGGGAATTGCAACCCCATAGAAAGAACAACAGTATTAACTAACCAGATGCCTCAGAGCTCCCAGGAAATAAACCACCAACCAAAGAGTGTACAGGTCCATGGCTCCCACTACACATCTAGCTGAGAATTGCTTTGTCTTGCATCAGTGGGAGGGGAGGTGTTCAGTCCCATAAAGGCTCAATCCCTCAAAGAAGAGGGACACTAGAGGGGTGAGGCTGGAATGGGTGGATGGGTGGGAGAGCACCATCTTAGAGATAAAAAGGAGTGGGTGCTTGGTACATAAAGGGGAGACCAGGAAGAAGGATAACATTGAAAAAGTAAACAAAAAATAATTAATAAATAAAAATAGGTAGGTTAATATTTAAATCTGTGGAAAATAAAAAAATAACTCATCAAAAGAAATGAAAATTTATTTATTTTTATTAAATATATAAAGAGATGCTACATTTTGCATAAACGACTGTCAATTCTCTTACCTAAGATGCTCTACTCCAATGTGGTTATATAACCAGACTCATGAAGTATAAGTCATGAAGGATAAATTGAGCCTTATGTGAGGTTCCAAAATTAATTATAATCTGAAATTTAAAATAAGTAGCAGTTTAAGCTACCCTTTCTATCACCTGAAAATAAGAGAGTTGACAGTTTCTCATTGTGTCTACTGAATGTGCTCCTCTCAGTATAAAGAAGCAGTGACATGCACAGATTTATGCAACTTTCATTGAAACCTTATAATTTGGTACTTCCTAAAGTTTCACAAAAACAAGTCATTCTAAGCACTATGTGAGTATAGTCATTTTACTTTCCTAAATTTACTGACTTAGTAAATGAAGCTTTGTAAGTTCTAGAAAGGTTTAGCCAAGGTGTATTTCTTTAGGGCCTCACTGATTCTTCCTTTAGTCTTGATTCATCACAGGCAGGATTGCATATCTCACAATTTATAGAATGAAATTAAATTGCTTAGGCTGCACACTGCTGTGTCCTGTGTTGTCTGGCCAATGTGCTTATAATATTGTCATCTATAGAGATTTATCTTTAACATTAAAAACAAGGAGAGGTTTAATTAATATTTGCATTGCAGAAGTAAATAGTGTACAAAGTACTTGTAGCTTAGTATTTTACATTTTTGCAAGTTCTATGATTTTTGCAAGTTCTATGAAAATTTAAGTACTGCCTCATATCACAATAAATAGACTTAACCAGAAACAAAAAAATATGAAGGCTTATATTATTATTCAATTCTTTGATCACATTGATTTTGAAATAATCCCTTCTTATTTGTTACAAATTTTCTTTAAACTTCTTGAGTTAAGAGTAAGAATCAACTTATCAATTTCCACTTATATTTCATAACCAGCCTCAGTGTGTCAGCCATTACTGCTATGTCTGACATGAAATGGCACAGATATCAATACTATGCAGTGTTCAATTTTGAACTGTTAAAGATCCAAATAATTTTACATTTCCTAGAACTATTATTCAATTTTTATTCCACCACTTGGCACAAAACCAAAATTTCTCTTGTATATTTCTAAAAGAAAATGTACTAATATGAATGGCATCACTTGGCACAAAAACCAAAATTTCTCACGTGTATTTCTAAAAAAAAAATGTACTAATATGAATGGCTGCAGTTCTGCGATGGGGAATACACACAGCACCACAAGTACCACCACATTCATGGGTGCATTCCTCTGAGAAGAAGTCCACAGTCCTGCATAGTTTATTTAAAATTGCCAGGTCTTTATACTTCTAACTCAGCACATTGTAACTCAAGTGACAATATAAAGCAGCAAGCAAAATATAACCTAAGATTTCACAATCAGTGTCAAAGCCTTTTTATTTGATATCACCTAAGCAATAGTTTCAACATATGTTGACTGTAATTAGATAATTATCCTATTCGATAATTAAGAAGACTAAGCAGAGATACAAGTTGCTTTTTAAAGAGACAGAAATCCAAGAACAGAAAACCCATGATTATGAATGCTAATATGATTCCAACATTTTTTTGCACTCAGTTTACTTTATTGCCTCCACATAATATAAATTGAATGTTGTGACACAAAGAAGATTTACAGGAGTTGGCTTGCTACATGTATCATATATTTTCTGTAATTTCCTTTTATCATGATGGATTGGGAACAATCACTTATGCATTGTTAACGTTGAAATAATCAGTTGGTCTCAAAGATCTGAAAAATTATTTATAAAAAGCATTTGCATTCTAAATACAAAGAAACATTGGCAAATAACAAATGTCAAATAAATTTGACATTTGATAGTATTAAGTATTATAGATACCTTAAGAGAAATCATAAATGCTTGAAATTTATTGCTAAGATATTGTGCTGGATTTATTATTTAGGGCTTTAAAACAGCTCATCTAAATAGATTGTGGAAAATGTCACTTCTTATTGATGAGTATTCTACCAAGCCATTTCTTTCAATAAGCAAGTAAATTAGATAAGAAATTAAAATTTAAAAATGAGGAAATTTCCATTTGGAGTTTTCTTCATCATTTCTAAATTCTATTACCTTTTGGTCTATGACCATGGGATTATCCAGCCTTGTACCATTGTACCGTGTACCACTTGTAAATCTTTGATTAAGTTTGTTTTTCTATTTATGTTAAATATTTCCAGATACTCAACTGTAAACTCAATTTACAGAAGACACTCTTGATACCCAGATATTTAGCCTTTGAATGACAAGTCTTTTTTTTTTTTGACAATAACTCTTAAGTTGTTCACAAATATCAGCTCTCTGTGTATTTGACATTGAAACATTTTAACTCTTGCATAGTTTATGGCACACAATCTTTCTAGTATTCTATATCTTCACATTTTATATGAGCAACAAATAATTATTTGAATTCATTTATTCATGATGAGAATAACACATAAGAGATGAGAATCTGCAAATCAGTATTATGTGAAGTTCTAGGTTTTTGCTATTTCATCATGGAGAGAAGGAATTGGGAATGAAGTCCCACCCCTAGCTAATGAGCTATTAATAGGCAATTGATAGCTGCTGAGAGGGGTATTCAGTTTCCTCCATTGCAGCTCCTATTAGGTTAACCACACTGTAGTTCAGTCTAGATGTCCAAGAGTATATGAGTAACATAAACTTTTCTTGATATATTAAAACAGAGATGAAATAAACTTGTCTGAACAATAGGGGGATACATCAAAGACTAATAAAGGAATATGATCAAAATACAGCCATTGAGGGCATTCTCAGAAACTAATACAAATAAGAAGAAACAGGAAAGGAATTTCAACATAAGGAGTACTAGGGAACAAGCAGGCTTTCAAGAACATGAAAACCAGCATTAAATGCTATCAACATACAAGAACTACAAAAATTAGACTTAAAGAGAGAAAAGTCCATCTCTCCAGTGAGTTGAAGAAAATGTAGGCACATTCATTGTTACTGCTAGGTGAAGGGAAGACTCTTTCATTGTATCATTTCAAATATCATGTTAATGGTGAGTATGAAAAATGTTTAACATTGGGATGCCTTACCTCTTAATATAGCTGGGTTCTTTGTGCCGTGGTAGTAGAAGCCAGTTTACATGTTTATAATATATTTTAAGGGATGTTACAGAATAACATCCTGCTTTAAGAAGGCAGTATCAATTGTAGGAAAAGTCTCTTTGGATAAAAATATTACATGTATGTCTCAAAAGTGAACTAACTGGAGTATTTGTGATGGATGAAACTATAATACCAAGATGTGTGCTAAATTTGTTTCTAGTAATCATTATAGAGCCAGTTACTTTAGAAACTTAGAAAATTTAGAAATTTTAATATATAGTAAAATACTGGAATAAGATTCAAGTAAGGTGTTTTATTATTCTCGCAATATAAATAAATATATTGAAATCATTTTATAGTATGAATGCAATGAAACCAAGACAATTGCACTTTTACAGATTAATAGAATTCTAGGCTAATTAAGGAATATATATTGCTTAATGGCTTAACCATAGTTATAAAAATATTCTTTTTTTTTAAAAAAAGCTCACCTTTTGTTATCTGTAGATAAAGATTCGATTTCTGATTTAAAATATGCATTGAGTTGTTATTTTTTAAAATTGAATTGAGACCTCAAATGCCTTGTAGGGTATACATGGACTTAATATTCTCAGTATATAATTATGTTTTCTCAGAAACTAGTAGATAAATCTCTAAGTGGTTCTCATTTCTTCTGGGACTTCAAGATAGAAAGGACAATTTGTAGCTAGATTGTAAATTCAAGAGCATATTTTGATCTTTGTGGGAGTTATCTATTTTAGTAATTACCTGTCATCTTCTGGGAATAGGAATGGAAATGGAGACAGAGAAAAGTAAGATTTTATTGAGAGGTTTTTATGGACCCAAAAGACCTTGCATAATTGAAACTTTTGGTCAAGAGAGAGTGATCTGAAATTGATCTTTCACGTTATAAAATTGACCAGTTTTTTATGAAATAAATGCTTGGATAAATATTGAGTCTGAATAAAGACTTATTTTTACTTTTTTTTCTGGTATTTGCATGCTCCTACTCTGTTCAGAATTAACTATTTTTGAGTTCATAATGTACATTTCTTCTAGATCAGCTAGATAGATTATAACAACAGGAATATAAGCTAAAAATTGACAGTATGGAATGCTTTTGGAGATGCAAAGGGATGCTGAACATTTTATATTGTCTGTTCAATACAATATCTGCAAGGGAAACTGATAGCAATTTAACACCTTGTTAAATCATAACATATATAATTAAAGTGGAAGCAAAAGAGCAAAGAAAGGAAGAAAGAAGGATACAGGAGACGGTAGACCTCTTCCCTATTCTCTGACTTTGAAATTTAAAATGTCAATTGGTCTAAATGATGTTTATATGTCACACAACGAGCTCATTTCCCTTTGATTGTTTAAAGCTTTCAAAAACTGTATGGAATCTTTTCATTATAAAACAATGTTAGAAAAATGTAGCTTGGAGCCATCTAATTCATGCCATGAAAGCATGGGTGGAGGTAGAAGTTCTGGAAAAGCTTACTACTTGCCTAAACACCCAGGAGCAAAAAACATTGTGTTTTCCCTTCCTAATGATGAGCGGCTTTGGAATAAATAGAATGTCAGTTTTTAAATGTGGTGTTGTTATGAATGACATAGAGTTTTGAAGAAAATAACCCTTTGATTTAGATTATACAAGTGAAAATCAGCCAAGACTTGATATATAATGATGCGATCTCTGCTTCATGTGTCTCCCTGGAGCATGGGGGTTGTTTATGCTACCAAGCCACATGTATTCTCTTGTTTTTAAAATTATCTTTGAAAATTGAATTGTGAGAGAGGAGGCTTCTCGTATGGCTCCCCTAGGTTAGTCTTATCTTTCCTGATTCATCCATAATCCTTGGCATCTCCATCTTCAAGCTATCGTCCGCTCCTGGTGTTTCAAATTGTTGATCTTGTTTTACCCATAATCTATTGCACCTTTTTCTCAATTCCAGCCCTGCTCAAAGAATTCTTTCTGGTCTCCTGGCTTGTACTTGTGCTTCATGTCAACTTCATAAAAGGTTTGACTGACTTTAAGATTTAGATATGAGAAAAAGCTTACAGTACTGTGTTGCTGGAGTTTTCCTTCTGGGCCTGAAATATCTCAGTCAGTATCAATTTTCCAGTTCTATCTATTTACCTTCAAAAATAATTATGCCATTCACCTTAGCCACTAAGTATAAATCTATTGTGTATAGGTACCATGCTTTTATTATCTATTGATTTGCTTTGGTTTTTTTTATTTTTATTTTTTACTATTTTAGAGTAATCATAGAAGTATGTAAAGGACTTTAGGAACAGTGACAGAGGCTGCACTTGGCTTGCTTGCATAGCCAAAGGCTTCTTGGTCTTGTGTCTTTGCTGACCTTCCCTTTGCTGAGAAAGACACAGCCGAGGACTTTTCCTGGCATTCTTATTGGCCCTCATCCCTCATTCTGACTTTTGCTGATTTGCCTGAGGCCTGGCTCTTCCTGCTAGGTCTTGCCACTGCTGCCGATTTGTGTTTGCTATCTCAGCTCTACTGAACAAGACTCCTGGTATATTTGTGAAATGTTTGCAAGTGGATCCAGCTGCTGCTGCTGACTTGTGACCCAAAGAGCGATTTCCAGAAAACACTCATCTATGGATATGTTCGCACACACATAAGAATGCCAACGTATGCATGAATAGGTCTGAGGACAACTGTGGAATTCAGTTCTTTATTTCAACCTTGTGAGTCCTAGGGATTGAATCTGGGTAGTCTGAATTGGCAGCATGTCTACTTACCCCTGGTTAATCTCACCAGTACAGTAACTCTAATTTCATTTTATTTAATTGAAAATTTAGTTTTATTTCATACAATATACTCTGATTACGGTTCCCTCTCCCTCAACTCCTCCTAGATCTTCCCCTTCTCCCCACCTACTAAAATACACATCCTTTCTTGCTCTCTCTCATTAGAAAAAACAGGCATCTAATAAGAAAAAATAATAAATTAAGATATGATAAACAAAAATCTGAATAGGATGAAAAACAAACAAACAGAAAAACAAAGAGCCAAAGGAAAAGCACAGGAAACACATATAGACATAGAGACCTACACATTTGTATACACAGAAATTCCTTAGAAACATAATGAAAAATGGAAAGACCTGCAGCATAAGAATAATTAAAAAATAAATATGCCCTGAGGAAAACAGACAAACTCTAAAAGTATCATCAAATTCATTTGCCTTGGTCATCTGCTTATGGGGCCTGGCATTAAGAGTGGTTTGTATACTCAGTGAGACTAAGTCAGAGAAAACTAATTTATAATTTGTTAGTGGTTATCAACCAGAGATTACTTCTGGGTTAGGGATGTGAGCTTCTGTCTACAAACATTCTTAGTAGTGAATGATTATGTCCAGACTTTTGTAGGCCCACTGCTTGCCATCACTGTTTCAGTTAAGGGCTTTCTGAATAACACTCATATAGATTAAGAGATATGACCAACAATCAGGATATTATAAGTCTAAAGCTACTCCATACAGCAAGAAAATTTGAAAAGGTGGTAAGTAGACAGCTCATCAAACGGGAGAAAATAAATTTGCCACCTGACAAATTTGTCAGCTGATTGAGGTTTGTTATCTATGATATACAAAGTACGAGCTACAAAATGATAAGACATTTCCACATCTGACAGACAGTTAATGTCTAAAATATATATTAAACAACCTCAAAATACTGGACACAAAAAAATCACCCAAAAAATTGTGTACATATCTAAACTGAGTTTTATCAAGGGAGGACACAGTGGCTTAAAAGAAAGGAAACAACCTGTTGTATGTCGATGTTGTTGAATCGATTCAAGTAAGTTTTGTACAGCTTGAGAAATGAAAATCTAGTTTCCTTGGTCCAGCCCATGTATGCTCATTGTTTGGTTATTGGTCAGTCTGAGAGCTTCCAGTAATCCAGGTTAGTTGACTCTGTTGATCTTCCTGTAAAGTTTCTATACACTTCAGGGTTTTCAATCCTTCCCCCAACTCTTCCATAAGAGTCCTTGAACTCTATCCAATCTTAGACTGTGGGTATCTCTGGCCTCAGTGGGACAGGATGCTCCTAGACCTGCAGAGACTTGATTCCCCAGGGTTGGGGGATATTCAGAAGGGATATCCCTCTAGGAGAAGGGGGGGGGATGGGCAAAGAACTCTGTGAGAATGGGATTGAGAGGACAATATTTGGGTTGTAAATAAATAAAGAAATAAATGAAAATTCTTATATTTTTAAATACAGGTTTCCTATGATCAGTTGTTGAAGGTGGTTTATATTTTTGTTATCTTTCTTAAAAGCCAGGTAACTATTTTCAACGATCCTCATTTCTATTCATTTGTCTATATGTCTTTTATGGGCAGTATCATGATATTTTCTTACTATATTTTGCTTTATAATTTTAAACTATGTATTGCTATTTATATTGAAGCATTCTTTTTATTCAATATCTAATTGGATTGATTTCTTTTTACATATTTCTGAAGAATGGTGCTAGAATTTTGATTGGTGTTGCAATAAAGATGTAGATTATTCTTGGCTGGAGGCTTATGTTGATGATCTGTGGTAACTTGTCTGAATTTCTCCAAAAAAAAGAAAAAAAACTGGAGTAAGAAATAATCATTCTTATGGATATGCATAAGAATCACTTGGAATTGGAATTGCAAAAATTGCTAATACCAGGTATAAAATACATTTTCATAAATAATTGTTCTGGAAAGTAACCATGTTTTATTGAAAAACAAACCATTTCTAGATATTCTAATATACAGTGCCAATAAAAAGTAAGAGAACTGTAAGTCCTGCCTGGCTACAGGAGGTGGACATTTCAGTCTCTATATCTAGTGTTGGTAAGAATCTCAGCACGGGTCATCTCCATAGGTTCCCTGTAGCCTCCCTGGACCAGGTCTCCAGCTAATTCCAAAGATGTCCTCCTCCACCGATTTCCATTCTCACTTCCAGACATGCAGGATGTTCAGTAGAGGAAGGGGGGGACATCAATCCATCCACAAAACCTCCAACCCAAAATTTGTCCTGCCTATAAGATGCTCAGGGATAAAATGGAGTATAGACTAAGGGAATGACTAAAAAATGACTGGCCTAACTTGAGACCCATCACATATGAGAGAGCCAAACCCTGACACTCTTAATGATACTCTGTTATACTTGTAGAGGAGAACCAAGTAAAGCTGTCTCCTGAGAGGCTTCATCTGGCAGTGGAGGGAAACCGATTTCAGGTAGATCTCACAGTGTCTTCTAGAAGAGTGGGGAATAGAATTAAGCCAGCCAGAAGAGTCAAGGTCATGACAAGAAGATCTACAGAGTCAACTGTAGTCCCGATGGTGTTTCACAGAGGCTAAACCACCAACCAAAGAGCATACAGAGGCTGGACCTAAGGTTGCTGCATATTTGTAGCAGATGTGCACCTTGGTCTTCCTGTGGTAACAATTAGAGCAGGAGCTGTCTCTGATTCTGTTTCCTGCCATTAGATCCCCTTCCCCTACCTGCACTGTCTAGTTGGACATCAGTCAGAGAGGAAGTGCTTCCTGTTTCAACTTGATGTTCTAGGGACGGGTGGTACACGGGTGGGCTTGCCCTTCTGTGAGGAAAAGAATAGAAGGTAAGGGGTAATTTGTAAAGGTTAGTCTGGGAGGAGAGGAAGAAAGGGTGTCACAATTGGAACATAAAGTGAATAAATAAATTAATGAAGGTGCAAAGGTAAAGAACAAGAAGGTTCATATATAAATAAAATTTGAAAGTACAATATTTCAAGACTACATCATTCTGTTGTATTTTATACAGAAACATTTACAAATGTGAAGTACTGTCAATTGCTAAAGGGTTATGATAGATTTTAATGTTCAGAATTATATTTAATGTCAGACAAAAAACAAATTCTATGAAAAAAATCAATGTGCTTGTTTAAATTCAGAACTGATGGTGGGTGGAAAGATATTGGGTAATGAGAACAAAGCTTCAACCCTGTAGGATGTATAATTTATGTTAACCAGAAAGATAGAGTATTGATTCTATAAACTCAAATTGTACTAAGAGAAAAGACTTTAAATATTCTCATGTCATAAATAATAAAGTGTAACATAATGTGGCATGATGGGGAGATTGATTAGTTTGATCTCAGAAATCATTTCACAATGCGTGTATAATTAAAATTAAGCTGTATAAAGAATACTTAAAATTCTAGTCAATCATGCCCTCAGTAAAGCTAGTAAAAATTAGTTAAAAACTTACTTTTAGGAGCTAAATGTAAGTTTAAGGCTTGATATTTTGTTTCAAATCATTACTTGTGTAAAAATCTTTGACATCATTGACTTGGGATTCTTAATTTATGGAGAATTACATTAGAGAAAACATAATCAGCACTCTTTTGGAATTTAATATTCAAAACTGATAAATATAGATATCTAGAAGTTACTATATTATACCAGTCTTACTAGTCTTCTGTTTTTGTTTTTTGGTTTTTTTTTGTTTTTTTTTTTTGTTTTTTTTGTTTTTGGTTTTTTTTTTATTACAGGGCTGTTTGTTGCATCTGTGGATTTCCCACAGCTGTCTTTGCTGAGAGATCAGTAAATGACCACATAGAATGGTTTGTCACAGAGTCTCTCCCTCATTCCTAGCTGAGCTACAGACAACACATAGCTTATGTATGTACCTATACCACATAGGTAATGAAAAAAAAAGCCAGTTTCCCTCAGGAATGAATCTCTGATATGTTGTCTATGACCCAGTGATTATGTCATACCATGTACACATAGGCAAGACAACACTAATCAGACTCTATAGGTTTTACATCTGTGGATATAAGTACATACATTATTATGTATATATAATGTGTATATACATATTGAATGTTTATGTGAATGTGTCCTTATTTTAAAAATGGGGTGCATTGAGGAAAATATGTGTGTTAAGGGAGAGAACTAAAGGAGTTGAACTTGGCGTGCTAGGGAAGATGTTACCAAAGTGCATGGTATTTGTGTATGAAACTCCTCATAATGTTAATGAAAAATGATAAACTCTGTTAGATATACCATGAAAGTTCATTTTTTGAAATAATTTTATTTGGCTTATTTTTTCATAACAATATGGTCTTAGCTTCATTCGATATTTAACAGTGTTCCCAAAACACCCCAAAAATCTGTTTTGTAGTATGAAAGGTTTGTATAGTCTATTAGAGAGAGACCTGAAGTAAAACAAAGCCCCTATTTGAATAAAAATAATTTCTGTGGTCTTTTACTAAATTTTAATATAATTGGAATATACCTGGACGTATTTTCAAAGATTTGCTGTGATATTTCAGATGATCCCTCTTTAATTGTAGGCTATGTGGAGAAGCAAAGAGCATTCAAACAATATAAGTAGGGATTCTTAAAGCAAATAGCAGGGGCTTCTTTTCTAGTGATAGCTCAAGGGTCATAATCATATGGATAGTATTCCTTTCAATCAGATTGAATAGGTGAAGGCAGTGACTAGGTGGCTCAGTAGATTCAGATACTATGGGGAGCTGCCTGAGCTGTGTAATGAGCAGGTTTAAAAGTGCATCCAATTTGAGACGCTACCTTAAAATGACCCCTGTGTTTACTTATATACATATTTTTTTCAAATATGTTTTCAGTGTCAACAGGATGGTTCACTGATTAAAGACAGTTATTTCATGGTTGATAACTTGAGTTTTATCACTGGGTGAAAGGAAGAAACAATTCACACATCTGTCCTCCACACATCCACTGCGGCACGCACACATCAACATATTCATACGCACAGACAGAAAATGACCAAATGGAAAAAAAAACAATAAAATAAAATATTTCAGACACAGTTTTCAACACACTGAAGAAAAAAGAACTAAAAATAATGTTGACTTCTGTAGTTAAAAGAATGCATATGCCTAGATGACATAAAAGTTATTACTGAAAATCCGTAAGATGATAAATGTGAAACATCCATGTGACATTGTTGGACTGTAATCAATGAATGCTATTTCATCAGGGGCACTTCTCAGCAGACACTAACTACATATACTACTAACATAGAAACAACCTAACTATCTATCTGCATATGAATGGATAGTGGATATGCAGTGCCTACATGCAATAAAATCCTCTTGAAAGACAAATGAAATTATGAAGCTTTCAAATAAATGGATAGAACCGGAAAAAAATATTCTCAGGTAACCAAGATTGAGGAAAAAAATCTGTATGTTCTCTGTTAAATTTGGATCCTAGCTCTGCATTCTTAGTTTGAGTGTGTAAATAGTAGTAATTATAGAAACCAAGGTTATAGGAAGGTACCAATGTAGGGTAGAGAAAAGCATTACAAAGAGGGAGGTGACGGTAGTAAAACCCATGTGTTATGAAGGGGAAAATAAATAAAGCACAGAGGAGTAAAATAGACATGGACAAAGGAAGGGGACAATGAGGGATAATCAGAAGGTTTATAAATAATACTGAAGATGCTTGAAACAAAGCCACAGGGAAACTTCTGATTTTATGTTTCTTATGCATATATCCATCCATTCATCCATCTATCTATACATACATACACATGATTGTATAGTTTAATTAGTTATCTCACATGAGGGAACAATGTTCTCTCAAGAAGCAGTGTGGGATATATCCTTTAGACATCATTTTTTTTTTTTGTTCAGAATGGTCTAAGGCTCCCCTCCCATAATGAATAATCAATAACTAATAACCAATCAATGTTATTACCATTGTCCTTGGTCACTTGTCTGATCTTTAGAGCAAGACCCTGTTGCTGAAGACAGCATATACTTCTGTCACAGGATTTGGAGAAATTAATCTGGCATTGACCTGGAAGCTCCCTTAATAATGGCTAGACCTCATGATGCCAGCAGGTTCCATGCAGGCTTCTGGAGGGAGAAAAACTCATTGTATAACCATGCTATAAATCCTGTGAACTACATCTGTATCTGGCTTTCCATGATATGCTCAATAATGCAACTTCGATACTAATATCTCGGGGGGTAATCAACAGCCTTGTAATTGAAATATTAATTTTCAAATTGTAAATTTTAGTTTATTCATGAAATACAAAGTTATTTTATAGTTCAAAAATAATTAAATTAAGGCGGTCTATATTCTATTAGTTTATACATACATTTCATATATTACTAGAAATTATCAATAGCTTTAAAATATACAATATGTTATTGTTGATTCTCTGAGATCTAGATTGGCAGGAGCATCTTGAGTTCAACAGGACATTTGTGAAACAAGAATGTCTATCTTATCTATGGTGAAATTATGAGAGTAGTGATCATACCTGCATGATACATAGTAATATATTCATTATTATATTCTATGAGGAAGATATAAGCAAGCAAGAAGCTCATTCTGGTTGGGTGACAGGAAAGTATAAATCATCTCCATGGATTTCTGGAGAGCAGATAGCTGTTCAGTCATTTCAGAACTTACGAGGCTTCCAAAATACTGAGTAACATATGCCACATGAAGAATGAATATGATGCTTTAATGGAAAATAACACAGCAAATATATCTTGAAAACACTGGCTGTAATAATAGCATCATTGAGGAAACTGAGCTGAATAAACCTGTGTCCTAGCTTTGTAAAATCCTGCTCCCAGTAGGATAGCTGAAGATCTCGGCTATTGAAATTCTATCTTATGAAGGAAGGAGACATCGTTGTATTTCCAACAGGAAAAAAATAAATCCTAGAAATTTGCCTCCCCTCTTCTTGACAGTACATATTGCACAACAGAATATGAGCAGAAGAAAACATATTTTTTTCCTGGAAATCCTAAGAGATCTTTCTATTCTCCAAGGTTTTGTTACAAACCCTAAGAAATTTTCCACTATAAACCCTTAACTTTCACTGTATACTACAACTTCCTTCTCTTTTGTGCATTTACATCATAGAAAGACACTGTTTGCTGACTGTTCGTATTGTGTAATACATGAGAGGGAATACTGTGGAGAGATTTTAAAATGAGAACTATGCTGAAAGCTACTTTTACAGTAATTGTGCTTATTTTACAACTTCTACCATAATTACCAGAATGTGGGGCATTTTCATAATCTGAGCATTTTCCATATGTCTCTGGAGAAAAGAAAAAAAGAATATTCTGTGAATGTTTGCTAATGCTCCTTTACAGGATATCCTAAACAAATCTGTATGTCATGCCAACAATTATCATTCTGATATGAAGTAAACAACATTCAAATAATAGCTAATATAACACATTTGTAAACCTAGAATAGTGTATGCTGGATCACTGGTTAATTCAACAGGTATTTCATCATTTACAACTGGATATCTACATATCTTTTTTTTTTTTTTTTTTGTATTCTTTGTCCAAACTCTATCCTTACTCAATGCAAATATTGTCCTTCTCTGACTACACTCATCTGAAGAGAATCAGGTCAATAACCTATACACACTCTGTCTCTTTCTCTGTCTTTCTCTGTCTCTCTCTGTCTTCCTGTCTCTCTCTTCCTCACTCCCTCTCAGCCTCCCTGCCTTTCTGTTTCTTTGTGTGTGTATGTCTCTATCTCTCTGTTTCTCACTATATTCTCTCTCTCTCTCTCTCTCTCTCTCTCTCTCTCTCTCTCTCTCTCTCTCTCTCTCTCTCTCTCTGTGTATGGATGTACCTGTTTTTCTCTTTTGATTCTTGCAGAGGGCAGAGGTCAACACTCAGATGATTTCATCACTCTCTGCCCTTATATTGAGAGCAGTCTCTCTTTATCCTGAAGCTCACTTACTGATTAGAATAACTGGTCAGCCACCTCAGGGACCTTCCCATCTCCAATGGGTAGAACTGTGACTACAGGTAATCTACTAAATCTACTAAACCCAGCTTTTTACTTGGGTGCTGGAATCTGAACTCTAGTCTTCTTGAGTGCAAAGAAAGCACTTAATTGACAAAACTACTTTCCTCATTCAGTATACCGTACATTCATCACATCCCGTATAACTGTGTTATGGAAGAAGTCTTCACGCATTTCTAATTTATACCTTTTTATAGGTCCGATATATGTGATACCTTCTTCCACTTAAATTCCCACACTTAAAACTCTTCTAAAATTTATCATAACAAATTTCTTTTTACCTCTGTTGTAAAGGTAACATAAACATTTAAGCATACAATATCTTCACCTACACCCTTCAAAATGTATATTCATATATCTGCATACATTACTCAACTCTATTTCCTGTTACAATAAATTAAACAGCAATCACTCTCACATAGCTTATCTTTCTGGTTTCAAGCGAAAGTGCATTCATTATATGCTCCCATACTTGATTTTTCTGTGATATATTTTCTTTTGTTTTATTTCTTAAAGTTATTCCTTATTGGAAGCACATTTTATTTTAGATGTGAAAAATAGGAATGAACACATATAAAACTACCAGAGAGCACAGTTTAAATCTGTCTTCTCTTCTGATTCCTGCTAAAAGAAACTTCTGCTGAAATTCTTTTTAATTCTGAATCTTCATGTAACTTAGATCCTGATATCTATAGTGAGCCAATTAGATGCATCTCCTGCTTCCAATGCACACTTCATCATGTTTTGCTCATTTCCTGTGAAATCTTTGACATTTTTGTCTTAGTATACTGCAATGCTTTTATTAACCATCTTTTCTAGGTTTATTACATTGTTGTTAACTGGCTGATATTTAACTGATGGAGAATAACTATTGTGAAGAGGAAAATATTTCTCTTTTTTTTCCAGTTCTTTGACTTTAAGACAATTACAATTTAATTTATGTATATTTAAATAAAAATATATTTACATAACTTTTCCTCTTCTCTCTACTTTCTTCAAGACCTCCCAATTCTCCTCCTTCCAACTGTTTATGTGTCTCTGTTAGGTCCCTTTCCTAGTGATAAGCTCATGGTCTATGATTGTGTGTATGTATGTATATATTTATAAATATAATGTGATGAGGATGTTTTTGGTACATATAAGATTTGAGGGCTGACAACTTTGTATTGGGTAACTGATTATAAGATCATCCTTAGCCTAGGCTAATCTACCCTCTCTCAGCAGCCGTTGGTAGGAGACAGACTCATACCTGACTGCCTCTTCCTCTGCCTCTTACACTCATTCTGCCCCTGCTTTATGCATGTCTCCTGATTCTTAGGTGCAGGAGCTGTATTATAAATTCATCAACTGGGATTGGCATCTTCAAGATTTATTTGCCTTTGTTCTGTTGTGGTTTTCTGTAAATGGTCACTCTTTGCGATAAGGATTAACTTTATTTTTTCCTCACTGAGTGACAGGCCTGACTCAAATTAGATCTTTGTGGGTGTGTGGTCTTGTGAGTATTTTTTTTAAATTTTTATTGGTTATTTTATTTATTTATATTTCAAATGCTATCCCCCTTGCCAGTGCCCCCCATGACCTCTCTATCATATCCTCCCTCCCCCTGCCTCTATGAGGGTGTCCTCCCACAAACCCACCTACTTCTTACTCAGGGGCCTAGCAATACCTTATCCTGGGTCATCAAGCCTCTACAGGACCAAAGGGCTCCCCTCCCAGTGATGCCAGATAAAGCAATCCTCTGCTACATATCCAGCTGGAGAGATAGATACCCACTGTGTACTCTTTGCTTGGTGGTTTAGTCCCTGAGAGTGTTGGGAGATGTGGTTGGTTGATATTGTTGGTCTTCCTATGAGGTTGCAAATCCCTTTAGGTCCTACAGTCCTTGCTTTAATTTCCCCATTGGGGTCCCTGCCCTCAGTCCAATGTTTGGCAATATATATTCTCATCTGTATTGGTCTGGCTCTTGCAGGACCTCTCAGGGGACAGCTGTACCAGGCTCCTATCATTAAGCACTTCTTGGCATTAGCAAAAGTGTCTGGGGTTGGTGTCAGGAGATGGCATGGATCCCTAGGTGGGGTAGTCTCTGGATGGCCTTTCCTTCAGTTTCTGCTCCACTCTTTGTCCCTCCATTTCCTTTTGACAGGAGGAATTTTGGATTAATATTTTTGAGATGGGTGGGTGGCCCCATCCCTCAACTGGGGACCGTGCAGATCCACTGGATATGGTCTCTACAGGTTCTATTTCTCCTTTGTTGGTATTTTGGCTAAAATCCTCCATGTTGGGTCCTGGGAATCTCTTGGGTCCCTAGTATCTGAGACTTTTTAGTGTGTACCCTCAGTTCCCCCTCTCCCCCACTGCTGCATACATACTTTCAAATTCCTGACCCTCTGTTCTTCTTTCCCATCTCCTCCCATATCTGAACTAGCCTCCCTTTTGCCTCTCCCTCTTCTCCAACCCCTCCCGGATTCCCCTCTCCCTCCACTTCCCAGGGATTATTTTCTTCCCCCTACTGAGTAGTATTGTAGCATCCACACTTTGGTGTAATCTTATTTTGAGTGTGTGTGTGTGTGTGTGTTTCAAATGGTCTGTGAGTTGTATCATGGGTATTCTAAGCGTTTTTGTTGTTGTTGTTGTTGTTTTTGGCTAATAACCCACTTATCAGTGAGTACACACCATGTGTGTTCTTTTGTGACTGAGTTACCTCATTCAGAATGATATTTTCAAGTTCCATTCATTTGCCTCCGAATTTCATGAAATCATTGTTTTTAATAGCTGAGTAGTATTCCATAGTGTAAATGTGCCACATTTTCTGTATCCATTCCTCTGTTGAGGGACATTGGTGTTGTTTTCAGCTTGTAGCTATTATAAACAAGGCTGCTATGAACATAGTGGAGTATGTATCCTTATATGTTGGAGCATCTTTTGGGTATATGCCCAGGAGTGGTATAGCTGGGTCCTCAGGTAGAACTATTTCCAATTTTTTGAGGAACCACCAGACTGATTTCCAGAGTGGTTGTACCAGCTTGCAATTCCAGCAACAATGGAGGAGTGTTCCCTTTTACATTTTAATGATAGGTAAACTACACTTACGTGTGGGAACAAGGATAAAATTTAGACTATATTTAGAAATTGTACCAGTCTAATATATTAGCATTAGCAGATACTCCTCTAAGACCCAGAACATTAACTTTGGGTAGTTAATGGACAGATATCTAGTATCAGGCTGGTTTTCCCACCTGTTCAGTTGTCATTAAATCCAGTTACTTATCTCTTGGATAACTGTTAATATATGAATGCTGTTATTGCCCCTTTATGGATATATTGTGATGCTAATTATTGTTGTGGTTCATAAGCAGAACATTCCTGTGCCCTAAGTGTACAGCATTTTAACAATAAAGACATACTTTCAAAATTTCAGAAATAAATCAAGGGAAATACCAACTGTTTGGGGAGTCACTTAGATTAACCTTACCAGCAACTTGAACAAACACTTCTCATCTCTGTACTTAGATTCTTCTTGGATTTTCTATGGGAAACATTGCCCCTGTAGGAAACACTGTCAGCCTAAGTAGTACAGCTTTATTAATATTATAACATATATTATATGATATATAAGATTATAACATAGTATAATATAATGTATATAATTTTAGGTAAATATAAAATATTTAGGTAAATATAAAGTATACTTTGAAGCTTTACCCAATACCTGTGGTATTACTTGGGTTTCCTCCTTCTTTCTCATTTTTTATTGAGGCCTTGTCCTTAACTAAATCCATCTTGATATTTTTCCCATTATCCACTCAATATTATCTGTATCTTCATTTTCTATTCTCATATGGAAACCCAGTAAGACAAATTCTACTGTCTCAGCAACAGCTTCCTTGGTGTTGTGTTTCGTAGAGAAATTTTAATCCAGCAATGTGGCTACCCTGATCATATCCAAAGATTTTCTAGGTCAGTGTGATCCAGGTAGAATGCAATCATGTCATGCCCTTAGTGTACACCTTTAATTCCTCTGGCTGGAATCGCTTAGTGTGGGACAATGAGTTAAGCCTGAATACCCATCCACCCCTTTGCTGCTCTCCCACCTCCACCTGCCCAGGCTCATCATTGTCCTCAGCCCTCAGGCTACCAACTCTGCTCCCAACTCTTAGTGACCTAGTGGTGCATGGATGTCTAGGAGGTTGGGAGTCCCCCAACCCGGTTTTATCATGGGCCCATGGATCACGATCAATCTTTCATTCCCAATTTCTCTGTGTGGCTTTCCAGTGGCAACTGGATGCCCAGGAGCTTGGGAACCCCAGCTCCAGCCTATCATATCCCATGCTGCTTTTACCACTCTCTAAGCAGTGTCTCAGAGCTTCCCTCAAGCCCAGCTAGTACACCAAATGCATATTTAAATTCAACAGTCATGGTAAACTTCACAGTTTGTCTTTTAAGAATCAGCTATACTACTAGGCTTGTTAATTGAGTACATTCCAACTTTCATAGTCAAATTATACTAAAAATTTGAGATATAAATGCTGCATTTGAACCGTTTCTGCTTTTAAATTGTTTTAAAGTTTTGTGATATCAGTTTGCATTTGTAAGTCATTACCTTTAATAGAAAAAGTAAAAAACAAATTAAGATAATGCTTTACTCACTGTTGGATTTCGATGAAGTTATTGAATTTCCATGATAGTATGCCTCCTCATTACTTTTCCACTGTTTTAAATATTTGCTCATTAATTTAATGCATAGCTGAAAACATGTAGCATGCTCACTTTCTTAAATACACATCTTCACTAAGTGTCTGTTGAATGTGAAAATATTACCACAGAGCATCTAACTATATTAATTTATTCAATGAAAAATATGTAGAGTAAGTTAGAGTATAATTGTTCAAAACTGGTCACTTTTTTTAAATTGATGAATAAAATTTACTACTGTATTATTTTACATTGTGTCTGGGGGCACTGTTTCATAGTATTCTTCCAAAATATACATAAGTAAATTTATGAGGCATGACTTCATTGTACTAAAGAAGTGAAACACAATGTATTACTCCCAAAGCTTCACTAAAATCTTAGTAACAAACATAATACTATACTCTCACTGTGAGCTACTATGATGGCCACTTTTTAATTGTTAATTTGGAACTATCTAGAATCACAGAGGAAGAGGGTTTCAGTGAAGAACTGTTGGAGAAGATTGGTATGTTGGCATGCTTCGAAGAAATATCTTGATTGCACCTACCTGTCCACTGTACATAACCAGCACAGGATTTCTTAAGGACAGATACTGTTTGTAAAAGTGAGCTAACCACTGCCATGCATGCATTTATTGGTTTCTCCTCACTACTGTGCATATAGTGGACCAAATTTGTTCAAACCCCTATCAGTAATTTTCTATTTTCTTAAGCTACTTAAGTCAAGATTTTTTTTTTTTAAATCACGGTAACAAAAAATGAAACTTAGAAGCATAGAATGTTAAATTTAAAAAATAAAATAATTTAAACATACTAATAAATTAAAAACCTCTTTTAAAAAATCATCAGGACTGGCTATCACTCAACAAAAGAATATTTACCTAGAATATTCAAAAACCATGCAGTGAAGATATTAATTTCATATCTATCATGTCTGTGATTTACCTTTCTCATATATATAAAACCAAGAATAAAAGACTATTTTCTAACATTAATGTGGTAACCCTAAATGAGCAATAATTATCATTAGTATAACTACTTCAGTTTTAAGATATTGATTATAGATAACACTTAGCTTCATTTAGCATCTGAGATTTCCATGTGAAAGAAATATAAAAGAACATAAAAAGACATAAACTCCAGTATAATTTGACATTTCTTCTCTTATATTTAATGGAGTCTTCAGGAACATATAAATGATGTGCAGAAATCCTGTAATTCTGTAGTATGATGTATTTTTTTTTTGTTTGTTTGTTTTACACTGCTTCTTTCTATTTTTGTTGTTCTTTGCTTTGGTCAGATCTGAGGTTGAATACTAACACTCCTACCTAATCAAAACAAAGATTATCATTATAAAAACAATTTTTTATAAACCTAAAAAGTGTTTATATTGTAGATGACATTAGTAATGAGGTATTGACTCATTGGCTGACAGTGCCTAAACCATAAGAAATAAATGTTTTTCTCAGAGTAACAGCTGTGCTCAAGGGTGGCATAAATAGATGGGCACTTAGAAAGAAAAGATGCAAATTACTAACTTTTGCTCTTTGTTGGTGGTAATAGAAGAACTGTTCTATTACTTTCTAAAATCAAAATTAAAATACATAATAAAGGGAAATGTGAGAGATAATTTTAAGATTGGCTAACATTCCATTTTGATAACTTCTTTCAGGTCCATTCTAGTCTACCCAATACATCAGAGATAATATTTTGGATTGTGTTTTACAGACCCCACAAGCCATTGTTAAATCCTACAAAATTTATTGACCTATGAACCACATCATCTTGATATATATGGATTGCCAATATGAAGAGAATATTTGGATCTTGCACTGGTTTGCTGCACATATACAATCTAAAATAACAGAATAATAGTGCACTGGATGAATATTTATTGACATAAAGGAAAATTCTGAACTAATTTTTAAATCATTTGTTTTATATAATGCCTCAGGCAATGGGTTTCAGTGGAATGAGCGAGAAGCTTTCTGATTTTAAATTATTGTTATTATTATTATTATTATTATCATTATTATTAATGTTTTATGGATGTAAAGCTTTTTTGGTATGGCAATTTTACAAAGGCAATGAAATTTAGAATTTAAATTTTATTATTATATTTACTGGTTGCATCCATAACACAATTTCCAGATTTTGCTGAACATTATTTATATCATGTATTTATAAATTTATTGGCTAGGAGTTTTCTTAAGTTCTTAATACTTTCTGATTCAAACTTGAATATATAACAGAATATATCCATTTTTACAGTAGAACTTTTAGACTTGATTAATACGGGTATTTGTAACACATGATTCTTCATTAGTATCTTGTTTTTTTCAATAAATATTATTTAAGAAGTCCTGACTGAACTTTGCTCCACATTATATATTTTTTTCAATTTATTTTATTTACTTACATTCCAGTCATTGCCTTCCTGACTCCCCACCCCCATGGTTCCTCATCTCATTTTTCCACTTGCCTCTAAGAGGGTCCTCCCTCCCACACATCAGTCCTCCCCCTTCCCTGAGTCTCAAGTTTCTTCAGGATTCAGCACATCTTTTCCCACTATAGCCAGATTAGGCAGAACTCTGCTACATATGTGTTAGGGGCCTCGAACCAGCCTATGTATTTCTCCAGTTTCTGGGAGCTCCCTAAGATATGAATTTATCAGTTTGCTGGTCTTCATATGGGATCACTCCCCCTTTCAGCTTCTTCAATCCTTCCCCTAATTCAAACTCAGGGGTCCCCAACTTCAGTCCAATGGTTGGGTGTAAGTATCTGCCTCTGCCTCAGTCAGTTGCTGGTAGGGCCTCTCAGAAGCCAGCCATGCCAGGCTACCATGTGTAAGCACATCATAGTATCAGTAATAGTGTCAGGCCTTGGTCCCCCCGCCTACCAAACCATGAGATGAATCCAAAATTGGGCCAGTTATTGGACTGGCTTTACATCAGTCTCTTCTCTATTTTTGTCCCTGTAGTTCTTTTAGACAGGAAAAATTCTGAGTTAGAAATTTTGACTGTGGGTTGGTAACTCTTTCCCTCCACTTGAGGCCCCATCTATTTACTATAGATGGACTCTTGTAGTTCTCTTTACCCAGTGATGGGCAGTTTGACTATGATCACTCTCATTGAGTCCTGAGATTCTCTCACCTCCTGAGTTTCTGGTGCTTTCTAGAGGGTCCTCACCCTTCCCATCCCCAAAGTCTGTTTATTTCCATTCTTTCTCTTGACCTTTTGGGCTTCTCTCCTGTCCCCTACATCTCTATATCTGATCCTGTTCCCCTTTTCTGCTCTCCCTCCCCTCAACTACCCAGGTTCCTCACTTCTTCTGTCTCTGGTGATTATTTCCTTTCCCCTTCTAAGTGTCATTGAAGCCTCCTCACTTGGGCCTTTCTGCTTGTTACACATTTTATGGTCTCTAGGTTGTATCCTAGGTATTTCGTACTTTTTAGCTAATATCCATTTATCAGTGAGTGCATATCATGCATTTCATTTTGGATCTGAGTTACCTCACTCAGGATAATATTTTATAGTTCCATCCATTTGCCTGAAAAATTCATGATGTTCTCATTTTTAATAGCTGAATAGTGTCCCATTGTGTAAATGCACCATATTTTTTGTATCCATTCTTCGGTTGCTATGGTTCCTCCAAAAATTGGAAATCATTCTACCTGAAGACCCAGCTATACCTCTCTTGGTCATAGACCCAAAAGGCACCCCATCACCCCATCATACCACAAGTACACATGCTCTACATTATATTTTTAAGATGATAATGCAATGATAGTTCTTAGGTGATAGACATGGTGCCCATATGTGGAGAAAAGGTTATGTTTTGCTTACAGGCTTTTTAGAGAGAGAGATAGTATCTCTTGTATAAAAAAATTAATATGGCAGTAGTGGTTGCTCCTCCTGCATACAGGTTTTAAACTCTCCCTGTAGGACTTCCTCTACCTACAAAGCCATCTCTCATTATGCTAGTGCTATTTTATCCTCGCTGTCTCACTATGTGGGTATTGGGTCTCTCCAAGCTTATGGAACAAAATATTATATCTATTGCTATATCTGTGAAAATTAATCTGTCCTTTCATCTCGAATGTAACACCATCTAAGCAAATGTAACATATTAATTTGTTAGCTTGAAATTAGGCTAAACCTCAAACAGTTTCAGAGTTTTAAGATCCATTTCTTGACAATGTCTTAATAAGCAAATCTTTTTAAAAGTGATTTGTTTACACACATTAGATGTACTTTTGGGGGTGCTTTAGGGTTCTCCAGAAGAACATAACCTTTGGATGGAAACATCTGTGTCTTTATGTACATCTGTTTTATCTATCTGTCTATCATCTATCTATCATCATTAATCTCAATAGGTATTTGTGTATCTATGCATATATTATTTATGTGTGTATCTATGTATGCTTCTGTGTATGAATGTACCTAACTATTTACTATCTATCCATCTATTATCTGCCAATCAATCAATCAATCAATCAATCTTTCTCTCTCTCTCTTTCTCTCTCTCTCTCTCCCCTTCACCATCCATCTATCTTTCTATCACCTCTCTCTCTTGGGGATTTTTAGAATGGCTTACAGGATGTGGTCCATCTTGTTCAAAAAAATGCTTGTTTATCAATGGAAAGTCAAAGCATCCAGAAGGTGCTCAATCCATGATGCTGGATATTTTAGATGGTCTCCATTGCTGTGTTGGATCAAAAATATGTTTGATACCTGTAACAGTTTAGCAGAAATTCAGACTCTCTTTCTATGCTATATAGCCTGCCATAAATGCAAGAAGAATCATCGACTCTTTAGCAATTGCATTTGTAAATTTAAGACCTCCTCCCTCTAAGAGGCACTATCATTGTTCTTGAACTCCTTTGAAGCTGAAACTTCCAATTCCACTGTGCATGTCTTACATACAACCCATCCTGCAAGTACATTTTTCAAGCTCAGTTCTGGGAAGAATCCAAACTAAATGCAGTTAGTTGTAGTGTAATGAGTGTGTTTCATGAACATGGTATTATATATACTTTACATCTATTTTAGTCTCTGAAAAACCATGAAGAAATATCTCCATTCTCTCAATTGTACAGAAGAAAAATGTTTTGAGAAGCACTTTTGAAACCTAAACATCCTGTCTTGACATTCATAACCACTCATGCTTATCCCAAATCTCCAATAACCTGTCAGAACAAGGTTTAGTGAAAGTGAAAAATTAGTGAAAACCTTGTTCACATTTCATTTATTACGGAATTATTCTGACTTTCCATCTGGCCTTTCTACTAGATCAAAGGTTTTCAATTTTGTCTCTATTGATCTTTTGAGAAGACTCTTGTAAAAGGCTTTTGTGTGAATTGCAGAAAGGTTAGTAGGATTCCCAGTTTCTATGTATTACATGTTCTTAGCACCTTCTCTGATTTCAAGAGAAGACAAGAAAAAATAGTTCCACATAGTGCCAGATTTCCAGGTGGGACTGGAGGATGGACGGCAACACTTCCTCAGTGTAGGGACTGCTTAAATGCTGTATGAGATTTAGTTTATCAAATATGAAGACACTTTTCCTCAGGCATTTTCATAGTACTTGGCATACCATAAGAGCTCATTAAAGATATAAAAATCTTGAAAAAAAAAGAAAGAACAAATTCTTATAGTTAAAAATAAAACAAATACAGAGTCAAAAACCAATTAAAATATTATTCATAAGCTTGTAGAAATGGTTGGGTGTTAAGATTCCTTGATGCTCATAGCTGATGTGGCTTTGAGTTCTAGCACCCATGTAGTGATTTACAAACTTACTGAATTACAGTTTTCAGAGGATATGATACCCTCTTCTGGCCTTCTTGGAATCTTGAAATGCACATGGTGGTATACTTGTAGGCAAAAATCCCATACACTTAAGAATTAAAATAAAGGAATTTGAACATTTCTTTAGGTGTTTGTCAGCCATTCCAGATTCCTCTGTTGTGAATTCTCAGTTTAGTTCTATACCCCATTTTTGGATTGGGTTGTTTGGTTTTTTGATGGTTAACTTCTTGAGTTCTTTATATATTTTGGATATTAGCCCTCTATTTGATGTGGGGTTAGTGAAGATTTTTCCCAATCTGTAGGTTGCCGATTTGGGTATGTCTTTTTTTTTTTTTTATGCTATGAGGTCTCATTTATCAATTCTTGATCTTAGAGCATGAGCCATTGGAGTTCTGTTTAGAAAATTTCCCACTGTGAAAATGAGTTCAAGGATCTTTCCCAAAGTTCTTAGTGATCTGAGAAATGCACATCAAAATTACCATGAGATTCCACCTTACACCAATCAGAATGGCTAAGATCAAAACCTCAGGTGACAGCATATGGTGGTAAGGATGTAGAGAAAGAGGAGTACTCCTCCATTGTTAGTGGAATTACAAACTGGTACAACCACTCTGGAAATCAATTTAAAGGTTCCTCAGAAATTAGAAATAGATCTACCTGAAGACCCAGCAATACTACTCTTGGGAATATACCCAAAAGATGCCCCACCATGCCACAAGGGCACATGTTCCATTATGTTCATAGCATCCTTGTTTGTGATAGCCAGAAGATGGAAAGAACCCAGATGTCCCACAACAGAAAATGGATACAGAAAATGTGGTTTTGTTAATGGAAAACTACCTAGCTATTAAGAATGAGGACATCTTAAGTTTTGCAGGCAAATGGATGGAACTAAAACAATATCATCTTGAGTGAGGTAACTCAGACCCAAAAGAACATTCATGGTATGTACTAATAAGTGGATATCAGCCCATAAAAAAGTACAGAATACCCAAGATATAGTCCACAGAATTTAAAAAGTTCAACAAGCTGAAGGGCCCAAGTGAGAATCCTTTAGTCCCACTTGGGAAGGAGAAGAAAGCAATCACAAGTGGTGAGAGAAAAAAGGAACCAGAAAAGGAAAGTTGACAAGAGGTGGGGGAAGAGAGGGACCTGATCTGGTATTGGGTGGGGGAAAGGACTGAAGCCCTGAGGGCCAGCAGAAAGAATGGAAACAGGCAACCTCAAGAGGTAAGAGGTTGGGGGAAACATGCCAGAACACACCAGAGACCTGGGAGATGAGAAACTCTCAAGACTCAAAGCAAGGGACCTTAGATGAAGTGCCTAACAGTAGGGAGAGTGAACTTATAGAGCCCACCTCCAACAGGAAGACAGGGCATCAAGTGATATTGCTACCCCACAGTCAAAATTCTGACCCATAGTTTTCCTTGTCTGAAATAACTGCAGGGATGGAAATGGAGAGGAGCCTGAGAAAAAAAAGAAGTTTCAGGGACAGGCTAAAAGTGGGATCAAGCTCAATGGGAGGTCACAGGGCTGACACTATTACTGAGGCTATGGAGCAATCACACACACACAAAAAAAAGACCTATCATGACTGCCTTACAAAAGACCCAACAAGCAGATGAAAGAGTCAAATGCAGATATTTGAACCTACCAATGAAGTAGAAACTGCAGACCCCTGTGGTTGAATTAGGAAAAAACTGGAAGAAACTGAGGAAAAGGGCAACCTATAGGAGGATGAGCAGTCTCAATTAACCTGGACCCCTGAGATCTCTCAAACTCTGCACCACCAACCTAGCAGCATACCAAAAAATAAAAATAAAATAAAGAAAAAGAAAACATCATTTACACATCTAGCAATTCACCCACTTGTTACATTTTCATTATTGTTATTATTTAATTGTACTTATATTTTCTCTTATTTTTAGACAACAGACATCAGTAGGGGAAATATTGTAGTAGAATATCTCATTCTTTGTGTTTTTACTGTTTTGTTTCAGCTAAAATATGTGTATGATGCCTTAAATGTTCAATATAATGAATTATTTTCAAATAATTAAATATGAGCTTAGAGAAAAATAGCAGTTAGAGATGCTTATGGTTGTTCTATTCACATACTTTCATTAATATCTCCTCTGACAAAAACCTTTGTTCATAATATATGTTTCTATAAAATGAATGTTGTAGATTTTTTAAACACAGTCATTTTTACTGCAGTATATGAAAATAATATGGTAAATCCCTGGAAAATTAGGTGTACTTAAACTTGAATTCTTGTGAGTTGTGAATTCTGTAGAACAGCTAGGAGTAAAATCCATAAAATAACTGCCTTCATATGAAATTTCATCACCTTCTTCATACTTAAAATGTAATAATGTCATCAAATTCATCAATAAAATGCAATAAAGCACACTTCAATATTTTTATGGTATTCATGGGACAAACTCAGCATTATTTTCTCATTATAAGATCAATGCATTTGTTCCCTATTTTTTAAAATCTAAGATTTTGTGTCTCCATTAAATCAATGTGTTAGAAGCACTGTAGTGATATATTTTCAAAAAGTGTATTAAATTTATTAAAAATGTGTATTAAACTTCCATCCCAGACTACATTTTGAAGCCACTTTATATCTTTGGTATATTTTTCATTAGAAACAAAACAAAGCAAAAATTAGGAAAAAAATTTTAGGTTAATGTTTGATTATGAATGTGTGCTTAATAATGATTGTAGTAGTATTTGAATTTATTGCCTAAAATATCTTTCTTCAAAATCACAAGCTTTAAATTTTAGAAAGGGGTAATATCTATTCCTAATTAATTTTTGTGATAAATAGCAGGAAATTAAATACTTAATTTTTAATTCTTCCATTCCCTACACATGTGAATATAAACTCTATGAACATAATTGTTGCATAGTTTGGGTGTAAAATACCTCCCCCACCAAGTCTTATGTGAGTACTCAGTTGCTCTCTAATGACATCATTCAGAGAGGTTTGTAGAAACTTTTTGAGGTGTTGTCTAACTGTATAAATTAGAGTTCAGGGGATACATTTAATATTTTTATTCTGTCTGCCTTTCTGTTTCAGTTCAATTTCATGTGTGATACAAATAATGAAAAATAGCTTTATATGTTTACTGACATAATTGTGATCTACACTTACTGCCATGATTTCTTCACTGTGATGGAATATCTTCTCAAAATAAATACAAATTTCTTTAAATTATTTCTTACCAGGCATTTGACAGTAGCAAGGAAAAACATAAGTAACAGAAAATTGCTACCAAGAGTGAGAATGGTTCTGTTATAAATATGGCCATATGGCTTTTATGCATTTGGATGTGGTTTGAAGGACAAATGTGGAAGGGTTTGCATCTGAATATTAGAGAAGCCTTGTAGTGCCATAGGAAAACTTAAACAGTCTATTCTTGTGGCAGCTGAAAAAGACTCAAATGCCAAGAGAATAATGAATGCTTGGTTTAAAAAGCTTCAAAAGAAACAAAGACTCTTGTTCTAATTGTATTAGAGTCCATTTCTTTCACAGTCTAGAAACTATGGCTGTATTCTACCAATAATTTAATAATTAAAATAATGTTAATTTACTTTTAACCCATATAAATTTAAAATGGTAAAATATTAAGATTATAATATTTGGGGCTGGCGTGGACACCTAGCTGGTTTGCTCCCGTGGAGACACCATATGCTGAGACATCCTGGAGGAGCTACTGCACTCAGAGCAACGGGTAAGAACAGTCTCTCAATACCCTATGTACTAAAGCTATAACTGGGAGCCTGGGGCACTCAGGATCCATCAGCCAACCAAACCCAGCCCCTCCAGAATACTACTTCCCTTCCTCCCCTCACTTGGTTTTTTGGCTGGGGCAGACACATAGCTGGACTGCTCCTGTGAAGACACCATATCCTGAGTTATTCTAGAGGAGCCACTGCACTCAGAGCAGTGGACACCTAGCTGGTCTTCTCCCTTGAAGACACCATATCCTGAGATATCCTAGAGGAACCATGGCACTGAGAGCAGCAGGATTTCAGGATCCCAGAGGTGGCTTGAGTCCCAGGAGTTCTTCCACCCAGGAACTCAGGATCACAGGATTACAGAGACATTTGGACCCTGAGGAGTTCTGACACAAGCAAGATAAATGGAAAGACAGGCTCCAGTCAGAGACAGTGAGTAGAGGTAACACTAGAGTTAACCAGATGGTGAAAGGCAAGCACATGAACATAAGTAACAGAAACCAAAGTTACTTGGCATCATCAGAACCTAGTTCTCCCGCCATAGCAAGCCCTGGCCACCCCATCACACCAAAAAAGCAGGATTCAGAATTAAAATCACTTTTCATGATGATGATAAAAGACTTTAAGAAGGACATAAATAACTCCCTTAAAGAAGTACAGGATAACACAGGTAAACTGTTAGAAGCCCTTAAAGAGGAAAAACAAAAATCCCTTAAAGAATTGCAACTAAAACCTTTTTAGAATTGAATGAAAATGAGGACATATCATACCAAAACTTGTGGGACTCCATGAAAGCAGTGCTAAGAAAAGGAAAACTCATAGCTATAAGTGCCTACAAAACGAAACTGGAGAGAGCATACACTAGCAACTGGACAGCACACCTGAAAGCTCTAGAACAAAAAGAAGCAAATACACGCAAAAGGAGTAGATGGCAGAAAATAATCAAACTCAGGGCTAAAACCAACCAAGTTGAAACAGAAAGAACAATTCAAAATATCAACAATACCAGGAGCAGGTTCTTTGAGAAAATCAACAAAATGAAAAAAGCCCTTAGCCAGACTAACCAGAGGGCACAGAGACAGCATCCAAATTAATAAAATTAGAACTGAAAAGAGAGAGACATAACAACAGAAACTGAGGAAATAGAAAAAAAAAAATCATCAGATCCTACTACAAAGGCCTATCCTCAAAAAAATTAGAAAATCTAGATGAAATGGACAATTTTGTAGACAGATACCAGGCACCAAAGTTAAATCAGGAGCAAATAAATCATCTAAACAGTCGCATAACCCCTAAAGAAATAGTAGCTGTCATTAACAGTCTCCCCACCAAAAAAAAGCCCAGGACCAGATGGTTTTAGTGCAGAATTCTATCAGACCTTCAAGGAAGACCTAATACCAATTCTCTTCAAACTATTCCACAAGATAGAAACAGAAGGAACAATACCAAATTTGTTCTATTAAGCTACAATCATGCTCATACCTAAACCTCACAAAGACCCAACAAAGAAAGAGAACTTCAGACCAATATCCCTTATGAATATTGATGCAAAAATACTCAATATAATTCTCGGAAACAGAATCCAAGAACACATCAAAACAATCATCCATCAAGTAGGCTTTATCTCAAGAATGCAGTGATGGTTCTAATATTTGAAAATCCATCAATGTAATCTACAGTATAAAGAAACTCAAAGAAAAAAAAACCCACATGATCATCTCACTAGATGCTGAGAAAGCATTTGACAAAATTCAACATCCCTTCATGGTAAAAGTCTTGGAAAGATCAGGGATTCAAGGTCCAAATGTAAATATAGTAAAAGCAAAATACAGCTAACCAATAGCCAACATCAAAATAAATGGAGAGAAACTTGAAGCAATCCCACTAAGATCAGGGACTAGACAAGGTTGCCCATTCTCACCCTACCTTTTCAATATAATACTGGAAGTCCTAGCCAAAGCAATTAGACAACAAAAGGAAGTCAAAGGGATAAAAATAGGAGAGAAAGAAGTCAAAATATCACTATATAAAAATGATATGATAGTATACTTAAGTGACCCTAAAAATTCCACCAGAGAACTCCTAAACCTGATTTAAAAAAAAAAAAAAAAAGACTTCAGCAAAGTGGCTGAATATAAAATCAACTCAAACAAATCAGTAGCCTTCCTCTACTCAAAGGGTAAACAGGCTGAGAAAAAAATTAGGGAAATGACACCCTTCACAATAATCACAAATAACATAAAATACCTTGGTATGAATCTCACCAAGCAACTGAAAGATCTGTATGACAAGAACTTCAAGTCTCTGAAGAAAGAAATTGAAAAAGGTCTCAGAAGATGGAAAGATCTCCCATGCTCATGGACTGGCAGGATTAGCTTAGTAAAAATGGCCATCTTGCCTAAAGCAATCTACAGGTTCAATGGAATCCCCATCAAAATTACAAATCAATTCTTCATAGAGATAGAAAGAACAATTTGCAAATTCATTTGGAATAACAAAAAACCCAGGATAGCAAGAATTATTCTCAACAATAAAAGAACTACTGAGGGAATCACCATTCTGACCTCAAACCATACTACAGAGCAATAGTGATAGGAACTGCATGATATTTGGTACAGAGACAAGCAGGAAAATCAATGGAATAGAATTGAAGATCCGGAAATGAACCCCCACTCCTATGGTCACTCAATCTTTGACAAAGGAGGTAAAACTGTCCAGTGAATAAAGGACAACATTTTCAACAAATGGTGCTGTTTCAAGTGGAGAACAACATGTAGAAGAATGCAAGTTGATCCATCTCTTATCTCCTTGTACAAAGCTCAAGTTCAAGTGGATAAAGGACCTTCACATAAAACCAGATACACTGAAACTAATAGAATAGAAGGTAGGGAAGACCTTTGAATACCTAGGCATAGGGGAAAAGTTCCTGAACAGAACACCAATGGCTTATGCTCTAATATCAAGATTTGACAAATGGAATCTTATAAAATTGCAAAGCAATTGCAACCAACAGATTGGGAAAGATCTTTACCAATCCTACATCTGATAGAGGGCTAATATCCAATATATACAAAGAACTCAAATAATTAGACTCCAGACAATTAATAACCCTATTAAAAATTGGGGCACAGAGCTAAACAAAGAATTCTCAACTGAGGAAAATTGAATGGCCGAGAAGCACCTTAAGAAATGTTCAACATCCTTAGTCATCAGGGAAATGCAAAATACAGCAAACCAGTAGCCAACATCAAACTAAATGGAGAGAAACTTGAAGCAATCCCACTAAGATCAGGGACTAGACTGAGATTCCACCTCACAACAATCAGATTGGCTGAGATCAAAAACTCAGGTGATAGTAGATGCTGGTGAGGATGTGGAGAAAGAGGAACATTCCTCCATTGTTGGTGAGATTGCAAGCTGGTACAACCACTCTGGAAATCAGTCAGGCTGTTCTTTAGAAAATCAAACAGAGCATTACCTGAGGAACCAGCTATACCACTCCTGGGCATATACTCAGAAGATACTCCAATGTATAACAAGGACATATACTCCACTATGTTCATAGCAGCCTTATTTTATAATAGCTAAAGGCTGGAAACAACCTAGATGTCCTTCAATAGAAGAATGGATACAAAAAATGTGGTACATTTACACAATGAAATATTACTCACCTATTTAAAACAGTAAATTGAGAAATTGTTAAGTAAATGGATAGAACTAGAAAATATCTTCCTGAGTGAGGTAACCCAATCACAAAAGAACACACATGGTGCATACTCACTGATAATTGGATATTAGCCTAGAAGCTTGAAATACCCAAGATTCAACTCACAGACCATAGGAAGCTCATAAAGAAGGAAGACCAAGTATGGGGGCTTCAGTCCTTCTTAGAAGGAGTAACAAAATACTCAAGGGAGCAAATATGGAGATGAAGTGGAGGACAGAAACTAAAGTAGAGACCGTCTGGAGACCATTCCACCTGGGTATCCATCCCTTTTGCAGTCACCAAAGGTAGAGGATGATGTGGATGTCAGGAAGTGCATGCTGACAAGAGACTGACATAGCTGTCTCCTTAGAAGTCTGCCAGAGTCTGACATATTCAGAGGCAGATGCTCACAGCTATCCATTGAACTAATCAAGGGGTTTCCAATGGAAGAGTTAGAGAGAAGAAGCTGAAGGAGCTGAAAGGGTTTGCAGCCCATAAAAATCACTAAACTGAAAGCCATAATATGTACGTACATAAAAGATCTATAAAGTAAAATCAGAGATAAAAGATCATATGTAAATAAATGTCAATCACAAAAGAACATACATGGTATGTACTCACTGATAATTGAATATTAGCCCAGAAGCTTGAAATACCCAAGATTCAACTCACAGACCACATGAAGCTCATGAAGAAGGAAGATCAACTGTGGGTGCTTTGGTCCTTCTTAGAAGGAGTAACAAAATAATCAAGGGAGCAAATATAGAGACAAAGTGTGGGACAGAAACTGAAGAAGGAGCAGTCTGAAGACCATTCCACCTGGCTATCCATTCCATGTGCAGTCACCAAAGGTAGACACTGATGTGGATGTTAGAAAGTGCATGCTTATATTAGCCAGATATAGCTGTCTCCTTAAAGGTCTGCCAGAGTCCAACATATTTAGAGGCAGATGCTCACAGCTAACCATTGAAATGATCACGGGGTTCCGAAAGGAGGAGTTAGAGAGAGGACTGAAAGAGCTGAAGATGTTGTCTCCCATGAGGAGAGCAACATTACCAACTGACCAGAGCTCCCAGAGTACAAACCACCAGCCTGGGAGCACATAGGGAGGGACTCATGGCTCCAGTTCTATATGTAGGGGAGGAT
Organism: Arvicanthis niloticus; assembly: GCF_011762505.2. Lineage (NCBI taxonomy): Eukaryota > Metazoa > Chordata > Mammalia > Rodentia > Muridae > Arvicanthis > Arvicanthis niloticus. The sequence continues at coordinate 63,856,634 of NC_047664.1, read as the reverse complement.
GGCCTTGTAGGGCATAGGTGAGAGAGGAGATCCTTAGTCCCAGGAGAGCTAGATGCTGAGTGTGGGGGAATTCGAAGGTGGGGAGGTGGGAGTGGGGGGAGGTAGGTGAGGGCATATTCTCATAGAAGCAGGAGGAGGAAGGATGGGATAGGGGGTTCCTGGGAAGGTTGGGGTATGGGGTAAGGGGATAACATCTGAAGTGTAAATAATATATCCAATAAAAAATTAAAATAAAAAAATGTGATGGATTAAAAATAAAGGAAGTTTAGCCCCTTAGTGCCTTTACCAAATAAAAAGATTATATTTGGTATTTGATACAAGAAAATTCCAGTTATCTTTTTATATATTAATGACAAACACACTGGAAAAATCAGGGAAAAATATCTTTCATCATTGTCTTAAAAATAAGTATCTTGGAATAACTTTGAACTAGTGAAATTCTTGTATAATTAAAAACTTTAAAACACCGAAGAAAGAAATCAATGAAGATATAAGAAGATTGAAAGACCTCTCATACTCATGGACTAGTATGATTAATATTATGAAAATGGACATCCTGCCAAAAGCAATTTACATATCATATGCAATATCAATCAAGATTCCAATGCAATTCTTCACAGACCCTGAAAAATATTTTCAACTTCAAGAAACACAAAATCTCAGTATAGCTAACAAAAAAAATCATAAGTAACAAAAGAACTGGGGAAAATAACATTATCCTAGATTTCAAGTTGAAAAGAATAGTAATAAAACAAGTATTGTATTTTCATAAAAAGAGATCTGTTGATTAAGAAAACTGAATTGAAATCCCAGAGACAACAACTACGCTTCTATAGACAGCTGATTTTTGTTGGAGAAGCCAAAATTATACATAGGGGAAAAAATAGCATCTTCAAAAAATTATATTGGTCAAAATAGATGGCCACATGTAGAAGAATAAAAACAAATCTGTATTCATCACTCTATATTAAACTAAATCAAATGGATTAAGTACTGAAACTTAATTTCAGATGCCCTGAATCTGATCAAAGAGAATGGACAACATATCAGTATATGTTTCAAACATTCAATTAAATAAAGGTATAGGTAACCAAACTTAAAAATTAAACAATGAGAAACAATAATTGAGAACAAACTTTATACAACACCCTTCTGCTGCAATTATTAGCAAACTTTGATTACTATTGCTACACTCGCTATCACCAATGGCATGCTTCCACATTTGTTTAAGAAACTCATATATATATATATATATATATATATATATATATATTAATATTTTTATATTTGTAGATCATCTAAACTATATTTTACTCCATATTTTTCTTGAAACTCATGTAAAGATCCCATTTATGCTTAGTTTTGTCTATTATTAGAAAATATTATCTTTGTAAGAATCAATACAAGATGATTATTTTTATATTGTTTTAATTCTTACTAGAACAAATACAACTTTGAAAATTCTTAACAGTACATATTTATGGTTCCTTAAATAAATCTTTTTAAAAATCATTTAACTTGCAACTATTCTTTGACAAAGCTTAGATGGCTTTTCTAAATTTATATATAATATAAAAATTAAATGACATTGTAAAAATAAAGAATACTTATATATTTACTTTCTTCTAGTAAACAGTCAATTAGTACTCTGATTATGCTAATCCATACTTAGATATTTTTACTCTTTATCAAGTCTTTTTTCATAGCAGCTTTATGTATTCAAGAAAAATAATTACAAAAAATATGAAAATCAATCAGGGCCAGATGCCACCTAAGCCTTTCAAACCTCTTAAGCACAAAGCAAGAAAAGTCATGTTGATTGTCCTTGGATTGTGCACTTTATTTGACACAATCCAAATTATGCGTTTGTTTGGGAGCACCATGGCATTTATTAATTATCCCAGCTGAATTCTCATTTCAGCAAATGGCACCTTGCACAGTGGGACCATGTCAGACAGGAGCTTTGACTAGGAAACAAATGTCAATGTGGTGAGGAGCCTGCTGAGTGTTTAATAACTACAAATGAAGTGCACTGTTAGTGTTATAAAGCATCGTTCCATCACCCAGTAGGTTTCTTTTGTAAGTAAAGATAAAATGACTTGGACAATCTGTACTGAATCCATCAACATTAACTATAAAGGCTCCAGGGAAGGCAAAACTCCTTAATTTCGATTCGATGTACAAGAACAAAGAATAAAAATGCCATCATATGAATATAGACAAAAATTGTTGCAATTTAATCAGTGATTGTACTGTAACTGTACATTTGGAAAATGATCATATTCACAAATTATCTTGACCACAACAAATATTCTATGGATTATTGATATCTTGAAATTTGTATATATAATGTTCTGTTCTACAGTGTTAATTTCTTCAAACATTGAAATTGATTAGTTATTGTTATGGTATTAAGGAATATAAGACATTGATCTCCAAGCAATGACTAAATTATGAACATGTGTCTTGGAAATCCTGAAGAGGACTTGGTCAACGGCCACAGGAATAGTTTGCTAATAAAAGTATATCTGGTTGCCATACCAACATTTATCATGAAGTCTCATGGTACAAAAACTAAATATTCTTAGAAATGGAAGTCTCCAGAGTTGTCAGCAAATCTCTATTCTCTATGAAATATTCATGCAAAGCATTCCAGTTTCATTTCTGTGTTGTAATAGGACTCTCTAAACAAACTCAATTGAGGAGAAGAAAGGATTTATTTGGCTTCCATTTCCAAGACACACTCTATTATTGGGAAAAGTTGGAAAAGAAATGCAAAACGAGAACCCAGAAGAAGGAACAACGAAGGCATATAACTATCAATTGCTGGCTCACGGTCTAGCTTGCTAATATTTACCAAGCTTTTTATATAGTCTAGGACCACCTGCCTACTGATCGTACCACGTGCAGTTGGCTGTCTACTCCTGGATAAATTAATAATTAAAACAATGTTTTACAGACATGATTAAGAGCAATTAATTAGAAACAATTACTCAACTGAAATTCTTTTCAAGTGATTCTAGGGGGTCTCATGTTGAGTGTTACTGCCAACTATGACATGGGATACTCTATAATTACATTTTAAAAAGTGATATCAATGACTTTTAACTTGTATATTCTAATGCTGAGGAGAAATATTAGAATCCATTTTTAAACTATAAAACAGTGATTCAATTTACATATAACATCTCTCAGATATAAACAATGCAAATTATGTTCCCTCATTCTACAGAATGAGATCACTGAAGAAAGAGCCGTTCTTTTAGTGAAAGTTCTAGATTTAAGATAAGATTGTGAATGATGGCTCAAAAAATGACAGTTTTTAGAATTATTGGAGACGATAAATAGGGAACATTAAGAAACATTTTATTTAAAATAGATTACACTCACCTAATAGAGAGAATATTTAATTCTTACAAGGATTTTTTGAAGTAAGTATTATTGTCCATATTTAAAGTTGACATAATTCTGGTTGAAAAGGATAAGGAAAGTCAGGGTCATTTAGAACAATCAAATTTAAAACCATGAATTTATGAAACCACTATGACAACTCTCTGCCTGTCTTTAAGAGAAACAATGTTGTGAAGGAGCCCATGAGATTTGTTGGTGGTGTTGTACCTACCTGGGCTGTAAGATATTTATAAACAAAACAAAAAGAAAAGAAAAAAAATCCCACAATGTAGACCATTACTCTAAAACGTAATTATGTGTACATGAGGAACATCTTTGTTAACATTTAAGCCTCATCTGAAGAATCTAAAACTGATAAAAAAAAAAACTGATGAGGAGGGATTTGAAAAGAGGGTATAGAGAAAGAACGAGGATGTCCTGCCTGAGTTTATCAGAATGTCATGGGTTCAGCCCACACTGGCTTATTCCTGCAATTACCAATCACTAAGCTTTACTCACTGGCTATCTCAGTCTGGTTCCTCAATTACTGATCTGGCTTCCCAGGATATTCTGGTAATCTATAGTAACTATGGTTGTTATTTTGCTTGTGTTTGATGTATCAAAACTAGCACGAGTTGATTGAAACAACTACTTGGGATTTAAAGTAGTAGTCATCTACTTGCTGAAGAGCTTGCATGATACCCAAGGCCTAATAATTGTTTATGTATTTCTCTTTAAAAACCCAATACTTACGGTATAAATTTAAGAATCCAGGAATGCAAGGGCCCTTCTTCCTAACCATGGGTACTTGGTGCCAAAATTGTATGATAGTGACAGAGCTTGTCATCTCTTTTGCTGTGGAAATAGACTTCTATTTATGCAGTCATCTTCAACTCAGATAACATAGAGTACCCAGTTCTTCTCTTAAAGGAGAAATAATTTGCAAGTTATAACAGTTATTTCTGAAGTTCATGATAAGTTTTAGCATTTTTGTAAATAAATGAGTGTCAGGAGCACGCAAATGTGCTTACAGAAGACTAGACACTGGTTCCAGAAACAAAAATTGGAACTTCAATCAATAGTTAGGAATATGTACGTATAGCCATATGCATTTAGCATGCAATAGCAATTATTTAAAAACGATGCTATGGATCTGAAGGAAAGTAGGAAGATATATATGAGAGAAGGTGCTTACACTTTGTGGAAAGAAAGGGAAAGTAGAAATGTTGAGATTATATTATAATCATAAAATTTAAAAAAAACTGGATGCATATACAGCACACAACTAAAATGTTCTCTCTCTACTTTCTCATTTGTTCTACTAAATATATGTTTTCTTTGTTCCTTTAAAATTACTAATTATTTTGGTATTAAAAAGAGGCTGTTGTAGGAAAAACGAAATGCTTTTATCCTCTCTCAAAGCTAATACCAGGGCTATAAGAAGATAATTAATGTAAAAAAAATAATTCTAGTTTCTAAACAATTTTGAAACACTTCTCTTTGGTTTCTATACAGAGTTAGAAGATAATATTTTTACCTCAAAAGAGAATTGTGCTGTCTACTTGCTTGATACACATCATTATGTTAACATTATTTATAATAAAAAAAAACTGGGGTATGGTTGCCTTGTTTCTTTTTGATGAATCCATTTCACAATGATTATATAAGGCTTGTCCCTGAAGTTAATCCTATAAAAATTCAGCTTTTTAAAAAAATGTAGCTGAATACAAAAGAGATTTATTCTTTGATCTTTTACCACCAATTTTTTTAGCTTACTTATTAACAATAATGATGATGCTGCTTTACCTATTTTGAAAATTATTTGTAAGAATGAAAAGAAGAAAAATGAGGTTAAAGTCATTTAGAACTAATAAAAATGTACTTACCTTGTATAATTTCACTATAATGGAGATTTCATTTATGCTATTATTTTAAGACAAATGGAAGATTTCTCAAAATATTTTAAAGGAATACTGAAAGTTTTTAAAATTTATACTTTTCAGCTATTTTTATATACAGTAATATCAATTTACATGTGAGTAAATGTTATTTAAATGCTGCTATATGTGACATGTATCCTTCAAACTATCAAATGCATAGGGATAATTATAAGTTTACTATTTCATTATTATTTGAACCTGACCTCTGTTGTTATTTCTTTTAAAATATGGTAGCAACAAATGCAAATTAAAATAAATAAATTCAAACAGGAAAGCAAAAGCCAATGTGTTTTATTTGGAGATAATGTTGACTCCAAGGATGCATACAACTCTTGTTATCAATCACTAAGGTAAACTGAAGTTTATCCCAACAGGGAATATATAGTGTTTATAAGTTATAGCGTGTCAATGAAGATGAAGAGGACAGCACTTCACTTTGGAAAACAAAAACAAAAACAAAAAACAAAAAACAAAAAAAAGCAACCGAGGGTCAAAGCCAGTATTTCCTGTTCTAGGAAAGGCTCTACCACTGAAATATATCTAAAGATTCCACTCCCTCAAAGTTAGGAACCAGAATATACTAACCAAAATCTAACTTGTGACTTAATAAATTCACTTTCATATACACTGTTTTTCAAAAGGGAAAATAAATCAGAAACATTATTTGAGGAGAATGACATATGTAGAGTATTATTACTTTAAGGTTTTGCTCCTTTACTTTCTCAAAGGAGAATAAGATGCTAGGTTTAGTGGCCACAGAGTGGTGTTCTTGAGTAGAGATTATGTTCCTGTAATCACTGAGTATGCACTTTTATGTCTTTCTTTTCATGTTCTTTTGAATAAAGGAGTAATAGTAGATCTAATGTGGATGACAACAACTAATTTTACAGAATAATGTCATAACCGCTTTATAAATATTAAATATATATGTAATAATATACATGTTCAAATACAGTCAGAGACATGGACTGAGCCATCAAAAGAACATTTTGGTAATTGTGGATGCAAGAAAGAGAGGGCAGATATATAATTCAGATTGCCAACACAATAGCTAGTCGAGAAGAGTTAAGTTACATCTTAAAATTAACATCTGTGTAACAGTATTATGTAATATTCTAGATAGACATTTAACCTGTTATGTAAATTTTTAACTTAATGTATTTATTTTTAATAAATCATTGAGATGAAATTTGGGTGTGCTTTTTAATGGCTACATATGAATTTATTCTTTTTGATAGTTGAGAATATAAAATAAATATATAACTTCTGTATTAGTCAGGATTCTCTAGAGTCACAGAGTTTATGGAATATAGATCTCTATATATTAAGGGAATTTGTTGTAATGATATACAGCCTGTAGTCCATCTATCCCAACAATGGGCAGCTGTGGATGGAAAGTCCAAAGAACTAGCAATTACTCAGTTCTATGAGGCTAATTGTTTCACCTGGTCTTCTATAGGTTCCAACAGATGTGCTAGCAAGTAAAAGTAAGCAGGCTAGAAGAGAGAATCTTACTTCTTTAAGTGTCTTTATGTAGGTCTCCAGCAGAAGGTGTGGCCCAGATTAAAGGTGTGTACCACCATGCCTGGATCTAGGACTTGCTTTGTCCCAGGCTGACTTTGAACTCAGAGATCTCCTTGCCTCAGTTTCCTGGGATTAAAGGCGTGTACTACCTTGTCTGGGCATAAGCTTTTCATGGCCACTATGGCTCAAAATCTCCATGCCAAGATTCAGAAACTCGTGTCTTCCAGGCTCAAGATCTGGATCACAGGTGAGCCCTCCAATTCTGGATTGTAGTTCATTCCAGGTATAGTCAAGTTTATAATCAGGAATAGCCATTACAACATATATTTAACAAATCTACTCTTCCATGTCTCCCCTTTCAATTTTTTCTATATCCACCCTCCAGTTTTCTTTCACATCTTCTTGAGTTATGCCTTTTAAAATCCACTAGTTACACTCAATATGTCTGTCCATGCATGAGTTGAGAAGCATCTATTTGTACATGGGTAGTCTATATTGCCCCACATCTTTTATGAAAACTGAGTCTTTCTTTCTCAGCAATCATTGATTGCCACTTGTTCCTCAACTTAGATCATGCTTGGAGTCCACCTTTCCATTCTATCTGTGTTTCATCTGTCTTGATCTTTCACAGTACTGTGAACAGTATCTCAACTACTGTGAAGTAATATGTGCATTTGTGTTACTTTTTCTGGAAAATACTGGTTTTAGTCACTTAATGATTCTGGTATGTGCAATCTTTCTGTTGTATCTCCTAACATCATTCATGAGTCTTTTGAAGAGTGATGCTGTATAGGTGTCTCATTTAGGCCTGGACTCTCTGTGAACTCTTATTTGGATCACCTTGTTAATCACTATCTAATACATAAAGAAGCTTCTTGATGGGAGTTAAAAGATGCACTTGTCCATGGGTATAACAAGCAGTCTCTCGGAGTCAGTTTCATACTAGGACATTTATCAGAATAGTAGCAGATCCTTCCATCATACCTATGACCTTTCTATCTATTGATTCTTGGTCCTCATAATATTGCCAGGTATAAATTTTGATTTGTGGAGTTAGCCTTAAATAAGACCAGAGAAAATTTATTTAACTCCATGACATCAGGGCATAATTTTCATCACAATTGTTGTTTTACCATATAAACAGCTAGCCAAGACTGATGGTTATTGTCCTCCCCCAAAGTATACATAGTACCTTGCATCATTATGGATGCTATGAGCAGGGGATGAATTTTACACATTGATACAGCTTGATGTCTCCATGTTCCATGACATGTTTTCTTTAGCAAGATCTTACCTTCAGGCTCTGAGGGCTACCGATAGGTTATAGCATTAGGAAGTCTGTGCAATCTTTCTGACTAACAATAGCAAAATCTGTTATTCTTTGGTGTCAGGTAAGGACATTGCCATCCCTTTACATTTTAACAGAATTTAGACTCTTCTTATAGATGTATATACATATATTTTATGAAGCATTAATAGTAGTAGATATACATATGATTACTTCTACAGGTGCTTAGTTACTTCTCACCTATTCTTTTTTGCCTTGCTTTCCCATTCCCACCCCTAACACTTCTTATTCCGTTGTTCTGCATTTCTCCTTAATACTATTTATGTTTTATCCGTGCCTTCATTATGCCTTACTAGCATGCAAACTCTATAAGTATTCTAATTTCTTAGCATTTACATATTAATGAGAACATAGGATGTTTATCTCCCTGGCTATGAATCAGCTCAATCAGACATATTTCCATCTCCATCCATTTACCTGAAAAATTCATGATTTCAGTTTTCTTAACAGCTGAATAATACCCATTGGGTAAAAATGTACAATATTTTCATTTTCCATTTATGAGTTGATGAACATTTAGTTTGTTTCCATTTCCTGGATATTGTGACTATAAGTGCAAAGAATATTACTAGTATCTCTATAATAGGCTATAAAATTGTTTGGATATATGCTCAAGAGCGGTATAGCTATATCATCCATTTCTGATAACTAAGGGTATTGAATGTTTAAAGAACATATAAAGTTTATTAGTCATTGTTTTTTTTTTTTTTTGAGAGCTCTCCCCTTAGTTCTGTATGCTTAAATTTAATTGTTTTATGTATTTATATTCCAAATGTTGCTTCCTTTCCTCGTCCTCCCTCCATGAGTTCTTCACCCCCTCCCTCTTCCCCTTTGCCTCTGAGACAAGGCTCCCGACTCTATGGCCCCACTGGCCCATCCCCTGTTCACAACCCCTACATTTCCCTTCAGTCTGACATCAAGCCCCTACAGGATTAGATGCATCCTCTCCCACTGAGGCCAGACAAGGTAGTCCTCTGCTACATATGTGCCAGCAACCATGGACCAGCCTATGTCTGCTCTTTGGTTGGTGGCTTAGTCTCTGAGTTCTCCCAGGGGTTCTGGTTACCTGATACTGTTGTTCTTCCTAAGGGATTGCCATCCCCTTCAGGTCCCTCAAGCCTTCCCCTGACTCTTCCATAGGGGTCCTTGGTCGAAGGGTCAGCTGTTAGTAACTACATCTGTCTCAGTCAGCCACTGGTAGAGCCTATTTTTAACTGGTTGTTGTTATTTTGTTTTGTTTCATACTTAGTTTTGTAACTTCTTTGTATATTGTAGAAACTTACACTGTTTGATGAGTAGCTCGTAAAGCTGGCTTTTCATTTTATTGACTGATATTTAATACTAACTTCACTGTTCTACTCTATGGAATCTTTTTAGTTCAGCAGATCACTTTGACTTCTGTATCTTAGTTTTCCCTCAAATTACCTAATTGTTGATTATGCTGCAATGAAAGAGATTACAGGTCTAACCTGTTAGAAGACTGCTACATTCTGTTTAAATGGTGTTTTTCACCGTTGGTAATAAGAAGGTCCTAGGGCCTTAGAAAAGGAAAGGCGACGTTATATAATTATACTTTAAATTAAAAAAAATAAACAGTATATAACTAAATATTTCCATTTTGTTTTGTCTATCAAATTATAAGCCATAAGGAAATATGTCCCTAGCAACAGAAGTGTTGTGGGTGTGGCTGCTGTGTTATGGGTGCATCAGTAGGTGGCAGAGAGGAAAGAGTCCATGTCTATGTTCAATGTTCTGATCTAAGAAAATCTTACTGATTGATAGCTTAACATTCCCTGAAGAAAGCAAACATGAGAAGACCACCAGTGTAGTTTCAGGGGGCTGGGGCAGGGAACTAGCCTTAAACAATCACCAGTCTGGTGCTACACAGGCTATGATGGCTCCCAGGACAGAGAGCTAGCAAGAGACTAGAAGAAACATGTGTAGGACTGAGAGTGTAAGTGGGAATAAACTCAAGAAAGAAGAGTCTCAAATGGAGCCACTTGGGTGGGTTGGGGAAGGATCCAGACTCATGCCATGTGGCTTGGACAGTGAGCTAGCCTGAGACAACAATGAGTCAGGTGCCACAGAGGCCCAGGTGACCCCTGCCTAGTGCCGTAATGCATTGAGAGTAGCATAACACTCAGGAGGCTACTCCTGAGACAACCCCAGACACTCTGAGATCCAGTTTCCACTAAGAGGACCAAGTAAATGGTGGAAAAAATGGAAGAGAACGATAAACAGAAGGATGTGGGCACAATAAAGAGAGGCAGAGCTGGAGATTTGAGTGTAGAGAAGCCTGATGTGAGTAGCCGGTAACGGCATCTGGGACCATGGTGAAGTCCTGGCCTCTGCTGCCACTTTGAACCATACCTACATCAATGTTCCCTGTGGCAGTAGGGGTCTGGTAACACTAAAGTCGAAGCCGATGTCCCTGGTCTGAACTACTGCACAAGGATGTACTGTTGTCTAAGGGCTATGCAGAATTAGCCCCATCCCGGTCCTAGGGACATGAGAGCAAGAAAGCCGAACCAGGCCGTAGCCAGCTGCCTTAGTTGTGAGAGAGGGCCCCATGTACTGCTGGAGTTTTGAGTGAGCCACACTGTGAGGTTAATAAAGGCATAGGAAACCTGGCCCTGTCACTCTTCTCCTGTGAATTAGCATGGACTAAGGGAGAAATACCCTCTTCCTGCTCCTGCTCCTGACAGGTGGGGCTCCTGACAGGTGGGAAATCTGATCCCGGGATCTTAAGATCAGGAGAGCTGCTGTCCCTATACCTCCCATGCTCCAGCACTTGGAAGAACAGGCTTTGCACTTCACCTGGGCAACACAGTATATCTGACCCTGTTGGCAGCAGATTGGATAAGGTGTGAGTGTGGGAGAACTGGCCCCAAAACTTGTCTACCATGTGGTGACATGGACAAAGGAATGTTATTTCCCACTCCTTGGCAGGTCCCAAGGTCATAAAAGCAAGAAAGCTTGCCTTGTCCCTCATCATTGTCACTCACCTGGGCAGCACAGTAGAACTGACCCTAGATGGTGGGATGAAGGTGTGAGTGTGGGAGACCAGATTCTGCCTCTTTTCTGCTGGGCAGTGACACAGAGGAGGGAGAGATGCCCTCCTCCCCTCCCTCATCCCTTGCCTTCTATGGCTGACAAGAGTGCTATCCCTGGATTCATGAAAGTGAGACAACTAGCCATGTCCTTCACTGCCTGTAGCACTCAGTAAAGCAAGCCCTGCACCTCACCTGATTATCAGGATAGATCTATCCTGGTGGCAGGGGCTCCTGGTGAGCACAAGAGTAGAAGAGTGGAAGAGTGGAAGAGTGGAAGAGAGAGTGGGCTGACCAGCTCAGATACCTCTCAGGCCCAAATCCAGGCCTTTGATTTGGCTAACACAACATCAATGAACTGGTATTGAATCACCATGACACAGAACAACAGGAAATTCAAGAGCAGTCCCAATGAGGTTCCAGTATTGATAGAGTGGCAGAAGCCAGAGACATCAGACCAGACAAATAAGACTTTGCAATTAATATTTGCAAGCACATAGGTGTAAACAAAAGGGTTTACTATGAAACACACTGTGATGCACTAGAGGTTCCACAATGAGATTTTTTTTTTCTCTACTAAGAGATGTGTTGGAGTGTTGTTTTTGTACACTGTGTGAAGTGTCTTTGTCCTTCTTTGCTTGTCTAAGGCACATTCTGATTTGTTAAAATATATACCCTAGAGTCTATAGCAAAAGACATAATAGTAAGGTGAGATTTCCTGACATAGAGAAAAACTCTGGGAAGGATTCAGACATTTAGACATGGAAGATTTGCCAGTCAGACAGGGAGGAGGAAGGGGTGGGGGAGGAATGTTAACTAACCAGCCATGTTAGATCAGCATAAACAGAATTATTGAGTTACAAGGTAGTAGGAAACAATATCTAGCTATAAGGCCAAAAGCTTGTAAATAGATCTAGTCTCCTCATCATTATTTGGGAATTAGGGCAGGCAAGACAAGCTCTTTTGGTTACAGTGAGGTTACAAGGCTGGAGGGTGGTTATGAGCAGAAGAGAGATGAGTGAGTTTGGGTTGCATGATATGAAATTTACAAAGAATCAATAAAACTTTTTTTTTTTTTAAGAAACATGTTATAGAGTTCTCACATACTTGAAAGTGTACCTTTGCATTTTAATTTCATTGTTTTATGATTAGAGACAAATTCTAAATTACTTTGTCTTTTAAATTTATTGTAATAAATTTTATATGTTATCAATCTTGTTCTGGGTAGAATGCATTATTTTAGGATTTTGGGTTGTAATGTTTGTATATGTTTTGAGCTCTTATTTCCACAAAAGTGTCTTCCTTTTGACTTTTGTTTGTTTGTTTGGTTGGTTGGTTTGGTTTTTTTGAGACAGTGTTTCTCTGTGTAGCCCTGGCTGTCCTGGAACTCACTCTGTAGACCAGGCTAGCCTCGAACTCAGAAATCCACCTGCCTCTGCCTCCCAAGTGCTGGGATTAAAGGCGTGTGCCACCACTGCCCGGCCTCCCTTTTGACTTAAAAAAATTTTTTTTTCTGAAATAGTTCTAGGATTTGAAATAGTATTTCCTCAACACTAAACTTATGTCACATGTTCTTGATTGTGAAGAATCTAATGTGAATTTAGAATTCATTCTTAGTCTACTCTGTGGTCTCAATCCTCCAACTGCTGGGTACTCCTATAGTTTTACTTTTATCATTAGGTTTCAGAAGTCTGTGATGGATTTTGCTGTCTTGTGTGTGTGTGTGTGTGTGTGTGTGTGTGTGTGATGTGTTTATATTGCTTTGACATTACCAAACTTTCCAATAGATGCACTTTTATCTTCTGGCATTAAGAATTAATGCCCTCATTTCTCTCTTGTTAAATTTCAAATTTGATAAGCCCTTGTCTACTTGAAATCACTTCCTCTAGCTCCAATGTCTTCATTTTATATCTACATTTGTTATAATAAAGACTCCCTCCATAATTCTTCAGGTTTATAAATCTTTGATTTTGCAATATCTAGATTATAAACTTCTGGGTTTTATTTCTTTTTTTCATGTACTTTTTGTACTATCCTCATTATCTTTTACTTCCCTGAACTTGTAGAACAGAGTACCCATTGTTAAAATATTATGTCTGCTATTTTTTATTTTTATATTTTCTGGTGTTATTCTCAATGACTACCTTTAGATGAGGTGATGTGCTTTCCTATTTACATTTAGGTCAAGAAATTATGAATGTTTCATTATTAAAGTTGATTTTTATTGTAATCACCTAAAGATTATTGCCTCCTTTTCTTCTATTTGCAACATTAATGGTCTACTGATCAGGGCTTATTTTTAAGCTCTTTTAAGTTGTGCCTAGAGAAAGTCTATTGCCAGGGCTCATTTGGCTCCAATTTGTAGATAAACCCTCTCTGATGTTACCACTGAAAGCTTGCTTCTTAATCAGAGTCTTTTTTAATTAATGGTAATTTAATGTTTGGCATTCTGTGATACTTAGAAATCATTCAGCATATGATAAATCACTCTTTTGATGTCTTATGCTTCTATTTCTTATGAGTTGCCTTTATCTCCATTTGTGGGTCTTTTTCTGCTTAGTATCAGTGTTCTGAGGAACTGGCCTATTCCCTGTGTTGAAAATTAGTAATTTCTCAACATGTGAGTTTATCAGAAGTAGAGACAAAGAAATTCAATCTGTATCTTTAAGATTAAATGACCTTCATCTTGCTATAAGAATAACAATTTTGAATTCTGAAAATATAGAAAAAACATAATGATCAAATGTTGGCTGATGGTTTCATGCATTAAATGTTCCAATGTTGATTTCTGAACCCAGGGATCTGGATACAATGCAGACATTGGCATCATCATGATTGCTGAACCACTTCTTTTATTATGTTGTGTAAAGAATGCTCCGCAGGTATCTGATTGGTTAATAAAGACCTGAATCAACTATTAGCTGGGCAAAAGAGATAGGGCAGAATTCTGAACCCAGTCTGTGGTTCCCAATGAGAAGTGAGACAGGAAGTAAAGGAGGTATGAAGAGACATGTGGAGGGACCAGGAAAAGAAAGAAGTTACCATGAGGCAGGTGATGAGCCAGGAACAGTCACCAGAAACAGGTCACCAAAGGAGTCTCCATGAGGACACACATGGAAGAGAGCAAGCCAGAGCAAGCTTAAGATTGAAGGGTAAGGACCACATGGCTGGGAAATAGGCAGCCTTAGAAGGTTAGAATAACTCAGAACCTGCCAAGCTTGCAGCTTTTAATAAATGTATTATGTCTTCAAGTCATATACTCGGGAGCTAAAATGGGCTAGAGCAAGCTTAGAAATGGCCTGCACTTATTTGGAAGCAAAAGTAAATTTTTTTGGTGGGGTAGGGGACAGGAGTGTTTGAGATAGTTATTCTGTGTAGACCTGGCTATCCTGGAACTAACTCTATAGTCCAGGTTGGCCTCCAACTCAGAGATTACCACCAGGCTAAGTACATTTCTTTTTTCTTTTTTTTTTCATTTTTTATTGGATATTTTATTTACACTTCAGATGCCGTCCCCTTCCCCCATTCCCCCCTTAGAAAACTCCTATCCCTTGCTCCCTTTTCCTTTTTGCATTTATACACTTTTTAAAAAAAATGTTAATCAAGGGCTTTATAAGTTTGGTAATGCTCAATCAGAGGTGTAACCCACTACCCTACCTAGGTATATCAACTAACTTTGACTGGTGGAGACATGTGAACATCTGCCTCCATGTCCCGCCCCCCTTTCTCTCTCTTTCTCTCTTTCATCACCTAGCTTCTCCTCTCCTTCTTCTCCTCCTCTCCTTACTCCTTCTCTTCCTCTCAGTACTCCTCCCACCTTAGCTCCTCCTACATATCACCCTTCTTGTTAAAATAAAACTTTTCTCTCAAAATACAATTAGAGCATAATTATGCCAATTTGTACCCGTGAGGTACAAGATAGTCCTAATACCCAGTCCATCATTTTGTTGACTAACCAGAACCTCTGTCATCTATCCTAACTAAAACACTTAGTTCTGAACCTGGCTTTTTCCTTGGCTTTAGAATGAATGTCAGCTGAAAACCATCCACTCAAATCTTTTCTCTCAAGGTAAATAGCCAGGATTGGCTATGAGATTATAAGTTTTCAACCCTGTCAGAAATCCAGAATGACTGAGTTAACTATAATTGTGGGAAGCACAAAGCATAGCTTCTAAAACTTAGCCAATTCATAGAGACCTCTGAATACCTGGACACTTCCTCTACTTCAAAACGTTGGAGCATCTGTTCTTCCACCTTCTGGCCCAGGATCATCTGACAGACCTTAGTGCTGCAGAATTATTAAGGGCTGATTACTCTGTCTAGGCAGATATAATCAGTCGACTATTCTGCAAGTGTGTCCTTTTCTGGACAGTAATTTGTCTGTAGATGGAAAGAGGCAATCCTTGCCTAGTGGCTGTCTCCCCACAACTGGAGTAACTCCAAGGATGCTCAATTTCTTCTTAGAATTCAATATAGGAAGCTGTCAGGAGCAGACAGGTCTCTAATCAAAATGAACATTAATATAGAAATATTTATAATGTCAATTCTATGGACTTCTGACGTTTTGAAAACCAACTATCCAAGTAAGGTAATCTGGACTGTTGTCTGTTAAGTCCACTCAGTTATTTCTAAATAAAACATAGAAAACACCCTAACAATAAACTCCAAGCCATGAATTTGCTATAGTCCCTTAACTCACAGGCTAACCATCTCAAATTTGTTATAAAAAAATGTTAAAGAAGGACTGGGTATTCCTAAATGTGTTATACAGGCACATTGCCTATGAGAGTAACAATATTCATTTCACTTTTATATCAATAAGAAACAGTACCAGTGAAAACCTTAAAATTTGTAATCAAAGTAAATTGGCGCCATTTAAGAAATTATATCTTCATCTTGATAATAATTGTACAGATTTCTACCCAATAGGTTATGGCTATGCAATAAATCCTAGCTAATCCTCTCTATTCCCACAAAACCACTACTTTTCCCTAGAAAGACAGCCCAACATTTACCACCTTAGTCCCCAAGCCCAGGGAATAGGGGCGCTGACTCTTCATTAGCTTCTTCAAGCTGATTATGGGCATTGAGATATTAGAAGAGGAGTGGGGGGAAGAGTAAATTGTTAAGCCTCTGATACTGTGTCTTCACTGCCTCCAGATAGAATTCCAGGACCTCAGAGGTTTGAGCAGGTCTGCCCAGCTTGCTTGACAAGTAGATACACCAAGGCTGATTATTCTTCAATATACAATTCTCAAAACAAATTTTAGTATCAAGATAATTTTTTAAGAGGGCTGACATTTTATTAAGGATGTTGGTTCTAACCGCTTTTCTTTTTTCCCCCTCTTTTATTGGATATGCTAAGTACATTTCTTAAGTCCTGTTTTGAAGGACTACATAGAGTCTAAACTCTGCAGAAAGGGAAAGGCGGAAAGGGAAAGACAACTTCTATTTTTCTGTTGTTGTTGTTGTTGTTTTAGATTTATTTATTTACTATGTTTACAATGTTCTGCCATCTTGTACACCTGCAGGCCAGAAGAGGGCACCAGATCTCATTATAAATGGTTGTGAGCCATCATGTGGTTCTGGAAATTGAATTCATGACCTCTTGAAGAGCAGTCAGTGCTCTTAATTTCTGAGCCAACTCTCCAGTCCCCAGTTGTAGAACACCATTTCCTAAAAAATACCACTACAATAAACTAGGAAATTTCTTTTAGTATCTTTATCAGTTTCCACAATTTCAATTTATGGAGATGTGCCATGAGATCAAATAGAGAATAAAATGTGTATATAATGTTTTCAAATTATTATTTATATTGCACCTAAAAGAAAATTCAAATAGCCATAAAATAGAAAATATAATTTTTGACTTAGTCCTCTGATGTGGCATTCACAAGAATATATATTTATAGGAGTTATTTGATAAATGTATTATATAATTATGCATAAGAATACAAAGATAAAATTAGTAAACAGTTTTACATATAGTGCACACATTTTGTAAAACATCAATTGTCTCAACATTCTTTACTTAAGTTATATAAATTCATCCTTACAATTATTTACTAAGTATTTTAATGGCTGTGAGATAGAATATATTGAAATACTGTACAGTGGTATCATATATAATTCATTGAACAACTGAAATTTTATTACAGTTTGCACTCAAGAGTAATAAAACATCATTAATAAAATATCAAGTTTTCTTCTAATGAGAGCATGTTTTGTTTTGTTCTTTATACATCTTTTCAATACTCGACCTGGGATGAGCATGCTCTGTTTGGTATAAAGTAATGTGCAGGAGATTTATCCAGGCCTTTGTGTGTAGTAATAAGTACTTCTTTATTGAAAGCTCGTATGATCTGAGCATTTGTGCCTCACTCTTAATCCCAGCACTTTGGATGTAGAAGCAAGCAAATTTAAAGCACAGGCTACCCTGGTTTATGGATGTAGTTCCAGGACAACTAGGCTACAAAGAGAAACTCTGGATGGTTTTGAAGTTGAACTATCACAGTGGCAGTTTATTTGATATTCATATAAATTTTACATGAACATAAATTTTTACTTCTGTGATAAAAATACCTATAATGGCAATTACTGAGTGGTATAGATTGATGGTTTTGTTTTAAGAGCATTCAGGTATTCCAAAATTGAATATTTAATTTTACATAATAAACAGAAATGATTAATCAACCAACTTTCTGAATCATTACTTGCACTTAATATTATTGTTAATTTGCATATTATCAGTTTGGATACAAAGGTAGTTCAAGATTACCAGCTGGCTACTTTTGAAACATTAAGAATTTCTTTGTATGAGGTAAGAAAGGTAAATTTTTTTCTTGCTACTAGCCCTCTACTATACTTCTTTGACTTAGAAAGACTTGAGTATCCTCCCATTGCTTTGCATGTGACTTCCATTGTCACACTTGGAGAGTGGTCTCCGTTTTGCCAGGTCCTGATAAAAGTCTATAATTTTCACCAACCCCCTTCAGATAGTAATCCAGTTGGAAGTCTGAGGTATATTTCATTCTTTTTGTTTTGTTTTGTTTTGTTTGGTTTGGTTTGGTTTGGTTTGGTTTTTTGAGACAGGGTTTCTCTGTGTAGCCCTGGCTGTCCTGGAACTCACTCTATAGACCAGGCTGGCCTCGAACTCAGAAATCTGCCTGCCTCTGCCTCCTAAGTGCTGGGATTAAAGGGGTGTGCCACCACTGCCTGGCTGTATACCTCATTCTTGAGGGAAGGAGTTGGTACCACTTACTGTTCCCATATGGCTATGAGAGTTCATTTTCTCCACTGGCTCATAAGAGGGATCCTTCACTGTGGCCTAGTAGTGAAGAAAGTCCTGTCTCTATTCTTAACATTCTCTGATATCACCCTGGTGAGGGATAGAAAAATGTTGGCTGCTTTCTTACAGATTGATAAGGATACACTTTAAGAATAATGTGATGATGAAATACATGCTTAGTTTCATTTTATGTGTGTGATGCATCAAATTACAGAGTGACAGAGTGGTGCACACTGTGAAGCATGAGTCTCATTCACTAAGGGGTCTAGCTAGACTAACACAACTCTGAAGCATAACCATTTCTTCAAAGCTAAGAGACCAATGAAGTTAATGTAGTTGAGATAAAGCATCGGGGCAAAATCTCTCTAACATGGTTAAAAAAACACAGGAAGAAATCACATGTCACTTCACTTGTTAAATGCTCTGAGATGTCAAATAAAGAATACCATTTAGTTTTTTATGTAGGCAAGGACAATCATTTGCAAATGAGATTTGACCAGAGAGTAATGGTAACTTCTCATTTAATTTTTTCTATGAACTCTCAGACCACATAACCAAGATTTCCAGGTTCAGGTATAGTGATAGTTTTAGCATTTTGGTTTCTTAAAAAAAAAAAATATATATATATATATATATATATATATATATATATATATATATATATATATGACTATTTATTCCCAGTTGTCAACTTGAATATGTTTGGGAAGAAATGGAGGGCTCAATTTTAATCCATATCTTGAGGGCTAGAAGACACAGGATTTTGATCCAGATCTTGAAGTATAGTGCCATAAAAAGCTTAGGCCCAGGAAAGGTGATATATGTCTTTAATCCAAGGAGACAGAGTCAAGCAGTTCAAGGCCAGCATGGGATAGAGCAAGTTCCAAGTAAAGAGCAGCTTAGGTCTGGGTGTTAACTTCTCCTAGATGCCTACATAATGAAAATGGAAAAAAAAGGCATTCTCTATTCCTGCTCACACTTACTTGCCAGCACATCTGCTGGAACCTATTTCTTCAGGATTCCAGCTTATACAAGACCAGCTGAAACAGCTAGCCTTGTGGGACTGAGCATTACTAGATGCCTGTAATTCCTGTCCAAAGCTGCCTATTCTTGGGTTAGTTGAACTGCAGACTATAAGTCAGAGACATTCCATAAATTCTGTGATTCTAGGGATCACTGACTAATATACCATATAAATATGTTTTTGTATTAATTTCAGGTGTGGGATATGAGCTGCTTAAGACAGTTCACAGCAGCTGATTCTGATTTGCTGCATGCTCTAGCACGGGTGTGATTTTGTCAAGAGCAGTTTCTGTGATTGTGTAACATTTGGCATTCTGGTGAACTTTTAGAGAGTATATAAATATGATGGCCCCAAGAAGCAGTTGAGATGTTGATCATTGGTTGGTATTGCTGGTCAGGGTTTGTTAAATAGTCATGAGTAAAGAAGAAACAACAAGAAAAAAATTAGACATCTTTATGGCAAAGATCAAATTTAGCCCCTGAGGACCTTGATGAACCTAATCTGCAGGAAGTAGTCTAACCATAATGTCCCCATTCATCTGGATCCTTCCTTCTCTCCTGTCTACTATGAGGGGGTTAAAAGGATGGAAGAAAAAGGTTGGAGAAGGGTGTAAGATAAAATGACCACAAAATTAGCCAAAGACAGCTACTATGGGGTCTTCATTGTTTTATATTTACTTATATGAAGAGTGAGAGGTTAGGGACTAAACCATTCATTCTTAGGTTTTGCCTAAAGTGTTCAAAGACGTCTGATATTTATTTTACTAAATAAAAGTAAAACATGGTATGCTTAATCAAATTACACCAGAGTGTAACGTTTCCCACTTTGGATAGTCTTTTATGCTTTTATGAGATCAGAACTAATTTCTAAGTAATATTCCTAAATTGCTAAAGTTAGGGTATAAATTAAAGTGTTATATATATTTTCGGTTTTATTGTTTGGAACTAAAAGTGTTTTGGCTGTGATAAAAGAAGAGTAACTCCACTTCTCAGTGTCTCTTATCCTTTTGACGTTTTCCTACTTGTTACCCAGGGTTGTGCATATTGTCCATATGTCATGTCTTAATCTGATTTCTTCCATATCTTTTTAAAATCCCTATTACAAAAGGCAGTTTTGAGTCTTTAAGGTTTCTCTTGTCTAAAATGTCTTTGAAATAGGTTCATTTTCTAATTGTTTTGAAAACAAGCTCATTTTCTGAATGGCCTTACTTTAAAAAAATTATTAGTCAATTGATATCCATTAATATCTTCACTGAAATGAACAAAATGGAACATTAATATTAATGATAAGTAATTCTACTCTAATAACCTTTTCTGTATGTTATTTAAATGACCAGCAGAACAATAGTGAAGTTGTTCCAACTGGATATTTTACAGTTGTTGGCTATTTCATATTGTAATCACCTTTTACCATTCATCAACAACCTAACATGATAGTTTTCAATGGTAGCAGTATTTTGTTTCTATCTATAACCTCACTATCCTTATGAAAAATATAATTTTGAGGCTGGAAAATGGAGTGGGTAAGAGACCTTAATTCTTTTTTGGAGAACCAAGTTCATTTACATATACCTATAACTTACAATCACCTGCAACTCCACATTTAAGAGATCATTCCTCTTCCAAACCCCAAGGCACCTGTACACAAACACACACACACACACACACACACACACACACACACATACACACACACACTCTATAAAATGTATAATAACAATTCAATTTCAATCACAAAAATGGGTGAGCTTAACAATGTTACCTGGATTCATTATTTTTTCAAAAGAATAAATGCATAGTATGGCACTATCACTCAAAATTAACTTCATCGTTCTATTAAACTGCAGTAAATTCCACAGAATAGACTTTGAGTTTTAGAAATTAATCCAAAACATATTCTACAGTGAACTCATAGTTGGTAAATCTAATTTTCTATAATTTCTATTATAAGATGATTGTCTAAGTATAAATAATATATGGTAACAAAATGATTGTTATTAAATACTTAGCTTTATTGTTCCTGGGATAAAAATTCTACAATACTAAAATGTGAAAAAAGAAAAAAAATTTCCTTTTATTTATTTATTTTTATTTTAAGTAGTATTAAGTTTTTATAAATTTTACCATGAAGGTAAAATATATGAATATATATATATATATATATATATATATTCATATATATTGTTTGATTATCAGTGACTAATATTAGTAAAGGAAAGTACATTTCTATAGAATACAGTTGACAATGCAGCTCCTACACTCATTTATTTTACTGTAAATTTAACTATACTTTATAGAAAAGATGCTGATTTTGTTGTATTTGTGAACTCATGTGGCTTTAGTGACTGTAACAATACAATTAAAAACTACTCAGATTATAAAATTTATACAAGACAGGTGATCAGTGTGAAGCTATTTGTCAATCTATGCTTGTGAATCATAAGATGCAATTTAGTGCTATTTATTGCTTTTGTTTTGTAGTTAATGTAAGAAGTGTCTATCAGGGTGTTTTCTTTAACTGTAAGTAGCAAAAGTAGGAATAATATTTTTAGTATTTTTAGAAATATTTTACAATAATATATAGTTATATTGTTTGGGGAAAACAATTATTTATTGTGAATGTACTTAAGTGTCTCAAGAATTATTAAATATTCCATGATAGGATTTTGTACCTTACTATACTCTTAAAGCAAATAGATTTTGCCCAAAGAATTATATTTAGACTTTTTTTTTTTTTTGATAGGTTTTCATGCAAGCAAGCTTGGCCTTGGAACCACTGTTTAGTCAATGTTGGCCTTGACCTTGATTCTCATGCTTCCAACTCCCAAGTGCTAGGACTCAGACTCACCACATTTTGATGTAGTTAGACATTTTTTTTATTGCATTAAAATGAAAGCTGAAGGTTCTTGGTTTTGATTTAAGGGAAGAGGGCATGCTTACTTGATCAGTCCACTGATGTTTTTTATTCGAAAACACCTGGTACAGAGTACATACTCTAATCTTATTCTCTACTGAAGTGAACATTAATTTATTTATATTTGATGACAACTTTGATTTTATTTACTGTCTCCTAGAAGACACTGCCATCTTCTCTGATGACTAGATACCTCTGCCACAATGACCAGGGTGCTTGACCGTGACCTTTGTTGACCTTATTTCTGTCACTCTTAGTGTCCCTTATGAAGAAACATGGGATGGTCACACATATATTCCCATCTTGTACAGTAGCATAATCACTTACTGTAAGTTCTGGTATGCTTTTAATTGGAAATTTTTAATGAAATGAGTTCTTGTATTTTTTGATGAAAAGTGTTAATATGTGCCTATAAATATTCATATGAATACATAATATAAATATTTATTAGAAATTGGATATTTTCTGAATTGAAATATATTTATTGCTTGGAACCCAGGCATCAACAATAGTAACTCCTATTGCCATTCTTACATTTTAGTAACATTTCAACAATCTCATGCACTACATGTACAACAAACCAAGTTTTTGCGTTTGATTTTATTTAAATAAAATGTGTGAAATCCTTTTTTTCCCGGTGATATGACAGTATAGCACAATAAAGTTTTTGCATATGTTTAAGACATCTTTGTTTCCATCTATCCACTTGCTGAAAAATAGAAATGATATTGACCTGCTATTAGTACTTCAACACACAGGGAACTATCCTTATAAATTAATTGCCAAGGGCTCCCGAGAATTAATCTCATTTGATTGCTTAGAGGTTGCATACTTAAATCTCTGAATTTAAATCCATGGTGTTATTTTTCCAGCCTCAAAAGTAACTAATAATTAGCAACCTAAAATAGGAAATACATTATAATGCATTATTTGTATTCTCATGGAATGAAAATTGTTTTCAAAATTACATATGTCATAAAGCGAAACCTGGGGTATCTGAATTGTACAATGGCCACAAAGACATAACTTTGTTTTTAGGTTAAGTATGGATGATTTAATCTTTATTTTCAAACCCAATGGCCCAAGAAATTAGCAGTTAAGAGACATCAAGTTTTGATGTTCCTTGAATTGATCTTATTTATACTTCATTAAGCTTTCATTTTTAACAATAATAAAACAATGCAAAGTAACATCTGTGGAGTATTCACGATGTGCCAGGCAACTCAAAAAACACCTTTGGAAAGTTTTATTTTGTGACATGTGACATAAAAATGGAAAGGATACTGCTGGATGTGAGGGAACCAAAGGAAAGGAGAAGAATGAGGATCTAAAGAAGAGGGGACAAAAACCACAAAAATAATTGGAAAAAGTCATAATGAAACAATTGATTGTGAGCTACTAAAAAAGTAAAAGTGTTGAAAATCACTTAAAATAAAATGAAATTCTCATTCTTAACACTTTATCCATAACATATTGAGGGGTTAAACCTATTGAGCAACTTCTCATTGATATTTTAGTAGATGGGAGTGTTGAGCAAGGTGTCAGTACACAGCTGTCTGCCCTCAGAGTTGTCTACAACATCCAAAACGAGCTGTTCTTGAAAACAAAATCACTGAAGCCTGCAAACAAGAGAGGGGTTTCTGGGTAAGAACTAGATGTAATCAGTGGAAAACACTGACGTTTAATGTGAATTCTCAAAGTATTTAAAAAAAATATTGTCATGTTTTTCTATGATCTTATTTGACAACATATAAAAAATAATAAAATTTGCTGTAAATATTAAGAAACAGAAAAGTAGTAAAATATTTTATAAAGTAAGTAGTAAGGTATCCCTAGGAAAATCAGGAAAAAATATATGAACATTGCCTACTGATGTTATTTCATAGATTGGCATTTGATAAATCTGAACTCTAATAATCCCCACTCCACCTGCATATTTGTGGAGATGAAATACAAAACAAATAGCTCCTCTCTTCAAACAAAACCACATTTCTTTTTTTTAAATTTATTTTTATTGGATATTATATTTACATTTCAGATTTTATCCCCTTTCCCCCACCACTCAGGAACCTCCTATCGCATCCCTCCTCCTCATGCTTCTATGAGAATGTGCCTCCACCTACCTCCCCCCACTCCCACCTCCCCACCCTCGAATTCCCCCACACTCAGCATCTAGCCTTCCTGGAATCAAGGATCACCTCTCTCACCTATGCCCGACAAGGCCATCCTCCCCTTCATATTCAGATGGAGTCATGGGTCCCTCCCTATGTGCTCCAAGGCTGGTGGTTTAGACCCTGGGGAGCTCTGATTGGTTGGTATTGTTGCTCTCCTCATGGGGCCACAAAACCTTTCTGCTCCTTCAGTCTTCTCTCTAACTTCTCCATTGGGAAACACTTGATCAGATCAGTGGTTAGCTGTGAGCATCAGCCTCTGAATGTGTCAGCCTCTGGCAGACCTCTTAGGAGACAGCTATATCAGGCTCTTGTCAGCATGCACTTTCTGCCATCCACATCAGTGTCTACCTTTGGTGACTGTACATGGGATAGATACCCAGGTGGAATGGTCTCCAGATGGCCCCTCCTTCAGTTTCTGTCCCACATTTTGTTTTCATATTTGCTCCCATGAGTATTTTTGTTATTTCTTCTAAGTAGGACCAAGGCATCCACACTTGGTCTTCCTTCTTCATGAGCTTCATGTGGTCTGTGAGTTGAGTCTTGGTTACTCCAAGCTTTTGGGCTAACATCTGCTTATCAGTGAGTAAATACCATGTGTGTTCTTTTGTGATTGGGTTAACTCACTTAGGATGATAATTTCTAGCTCCATCCATTTACCTAAGAATTTCTCAAATTCATTATTTTTAATAGCTGAGTAATACTCCATTGTGTAAATGTACAACATTTTTTTTTTTGTATCCATTCCTCTGTTGAAGGACATCTGGGTTTTTTTCTAGCTTCTCAAAACCACATTTCTAAGAGGACAATAAAACAATCAAATGTTCCAAGACATTTGAAATTCTATAATTCTAATCGTAAAACAAAACAGCATGCTAACTTTTAGGTTTAAAATCATTTCAAGTAAAATATTAACCAAATTTGTTTTTAACCAAATTGGTTTTATATAAATGTCATTGACAAATTTTGACATAGCAAAATGTAGTTCTACCACATATTATCATTTATTTATTTATAGTTCATTTATTTCTATAATATTTTATCAAATGAAATACAAATAATACATATTATTAATATTCTTTTCTGCTATTTAATTAGTTACAATATTTATTATTTAAATTATTTTTTATTATACAACTAGTTCAAAATTGTTTAGCCAGAAAGATTGTTTAGGGCTCCAACCTTTTTGAACTCTAATGACTGTCATCCTCTTGCTTGTGTGAATTTTGTAATCATGTATGTTCTCTCTCTCTTTCTCTCTGTATGAGTGTATAGTGTCATGCACCAATATGATATTGAAAAAATTAAATATAAATTTGTGATATCAATGTTAACTTAAATAATGGTATGGTTTAAGATTCTGTATACAAATTATTTCGGTACATAATGTTTTGGAAAATTATGACATAATTTCTAAATTGTTTGTAGATTTTGATACTTTTGAAAATGTAAAATTGTTATAATGAATAACATTTTCAAGAAGCATATATTGATATACTAAATATTTTGAGGAAATATGTTTCTTCCTTGTGTTTCAATGAAAAAATTTTCTCTCTTCTAATCTTGGTTCCCTCCATCTTTTCTCCTCCCCTTTCTTCTTCTTCTTCTTTTTTTTTTTTTGTCCTTCTCACCTTTTCTTTTCAGATTCTTTGGCTTCTTGCCTTCCCCTCCTCTAGTATCTCATTTCTGTTTTCCTTCCCCTCCCCATTTCTCACTGTATTAGATTCTGTATATGTTTTATGGTTTACCATAGGACCAATCATGGATGTATAGGTGGTGGTTATTTTGTGGATTCAGTGAAAGTGCTGAAGTTCATTACATATACAATAATTCATTGTTTACACAGGTAGGATTGTGCTGTTAATATATTAACATTTCTCAGTTTTGTAAGAAATGTTTGTTTTAAAAATTCAAACAGCTATTTTCACAGTTACATATATTTATTTATTATTTAATATTTAGATGCATACACACATATTACAAAAATGTGTATACATCTTGTGAAATTATATGTGTATGTGTATCATGTTTGTGCACACACACGTATGTCAAATGTTTTCAAGTTTGATAACTCCTTGTTTACCCACTAGCCAATCTCCATGAGAGCCATAGAAATTTAAAAGAAAGTATTTGATGTCATCTATGTCTCTATTTTATGGAAGTCTTCTTGTAAACCTAGCTAAAATCTTTTCCTTTCTGGACCTGAATTAGACTCCTATGGTACAAATATGGGGGAAAAGGTTAAAATTATTCAAATGGATAGTTGGAAATAGAGAAAATCACTTTGCATGATCACTTGTGTCAGCAAATTATCAGTTACAAAGTATCAATTAATATTTCCAGATGTTAAAGTATATAACAGATCCTAGCAGTGCATCATGGTATTCTCATCTAAAACTCCATTTGACTCCACATTCAAGAGGCCATTTCAGCACTTCCTCAGGATTTTTTTTTGGTCAGATATATTATTTTAGTTTTCAATATGATCATTTATTTATTTATCTCTTTGACAGTGAAAAATTAAAAATTGCTATGTCGTTTAATTCAGTTGGGTGAGAGCTTTCCCTAGATTCCATGTTTTTGCCATGTCTGTATATTGGGAATGAGTTTTGTGTATTTCTTTTGACACTATCAGTCACATCTAAGTATACTTACATTCCAACCATCTATTCAATATCCTAAACTTGGAGGTGGGTTTCAGAGGTTGAGTATATATAGATCATGTGATTTATGGTCCAAACAGTATAGCCATAATTATATGTCCATTGAATAATTTTTGGTGATATTTTGGCAAAAGGTGGTGTTTTGAATCTGGCATTATATTTCAAGGGTAAATATTTTAGAGGTGATTACATACTTTAATTGCCTATGTGTAGGTAATATTAAAAGATTTCAGTTGATTAAGAGAGGTTGTCATCACAGACATCACAGACTAATCATGCTTAAAAACAGAATCTTTTCTCTAGATTATTGGATGATAAGTCAGAAAGACTACAAACATCAGAAAAATTCAATGTTGTTTAGGTAGGTTTGAAAGGGATTGACAGCCTATAGTAATGAGAACCTGACTGAGAGGCAATAAAGAAAATGGAACACTCAAGCAACAGAGCAACACTGAGTTCTGCTAGGTATATAAGGTTCCAGAAGTAAACTTTTCCTCATATCTCTGGATAACATGTTAAGCCTATTAATACTTCTTTACCTTGTGAAATCTGCACAGAAGATCCAAATGAACCTACTGGGTTTGAGCATCTATAGAATAGTGATTAGTAGTTAATAAACATGTGATATTTTAAATCATTATTTTATTTTGTGGTTATCTTTATTGCTATAAGAAAGCCTTAGAAAGTCCACTTGTAAAAATTGGTAGTTATTATGGATTCTTGGGTTTGGGGGTTTCATTTCATGATACAGGGATCCATTGATTTGAGCCTTTGGCTGCCTTTCAGGGAGGGTCTCCATGGTAGTGTGCTATTCCTCTCTTTAACCAGGTCTCCTCCTGTTTCCTGACATAGAATCTTAGTTTACAGTATGATACTATGATCAAAACAAAACTATTGGTTCTATGGCCAGAAACTGAAAGAGAAAAAGGAAAGTCGAGGATCACAGAACCTGTTACAATGGCATATGAACAACTTGAAGGACTCCCACTGGCCTCACATCTTGATGTTTTAGTACCTTCCAAAGCCACTGTTCTAGAGAGACAACCTTAGAAGGGCATACATGAAACTAGCAGGAAACAGTGTTCATATTAAAGAGCCTGTGCTGTTAGGCTTCTGTAGAGCCATACTGATTATTTCTTACTTAGTCTACTGACTACAGGAATATTCAATATTGTCTTATAGTTTATGTCTATTAGGTTAGGAATTTCATATACAGCACCACCACTGGAATTCTTATAAATTAATTTCAAATTGTCTTCTAATGGATATCAAATGGTTATTTTCTAGTAATAATACACAAAAATATGTGCATCCAAGATTGGGCTCAGATTGTACTCTATTCTAATCCAGCTTGGTAAGCCAAGGAGTTTATTTTGATCCATTACTGGGACAGTAGTCATTCTCAGGCAGCTTTATCATAACACTAGCTCTAGCTCAGCATAAATTATATGAGTCACTTTAGTCATTAGCCCAGTCAATCTTCCACCTGTTCTATGCTTTATCACCACTAAGGCCATGTGCAGATAGGAAGGTTCATGTACACTATGTTAGAGGGAAGGTGTGGTGGTTAGAATCTCAGGTGAATTTCAGATGACTTCCTCCTTGCTGCTTCTATGAAAGAATGATAACAGTTCCATTCACAGGAGACTCTCCCATTAATGATCACAGATGCTCTAGAGGCCAAAGTTGCCCTACAGAGGTGATAGATGAACATTAAAGGTAAAAATCTTAGTTCAGAATGCTGAAGAGGCAACATGAGTGCTAGGAATTACAGATTATAGGCAAATACTCACTTGGTAAATCTTTGACATTTATTTATTTTACATGTTAAGTAGCCAGTGAGTCAATGGGAGTTGAAAGGTCAGTAAATAGACTAATTTATTAAACATGCTATCCATACTATTGCTTAAGCCACACTGCCATCCTACCTGGAAGTCAGTGACCTTTGCTGGAAAAATTATTTTCCTATGGTCTGTACCAGGAACTTGTAGTTAGTTTATAGTGACCTACTTTGCTAAAGCTGAAGTCAGCACAATTCATGAAAGTCACTAGGAAAGCAATGCCTGAGATGCAAAATGCATCCTGTTAGTGTAGCTAGTTGAGCTCTTTAAGTTTTAGTTGTTAGTTTATTTATTCATTTATTATTGGGTAAAGAGTCTCTTGTGTACTGTATAGAAGCAACAGTTGCCAATAAAAAGCTGATGGTCTATTAGCTAAGACAGGGAATAGGAGATAGTAATTCTAGCAAGGAAAGAGAAAGTCTCAGATAGTCAGGCATGGGAAGAGATTTACCTCATACTTTAAGGGGACAGAAGCATGGAACAGAGCCACATGGCATTCATAGCATAGAATTACCAGGTTAATTAAAGTATGAGCTAGTGCAGAACAATCCAAGCTTTATGTCCTAATGATTAATTTATAAATAATAAGTCTCAAAGTCCTTATTTCATAGGCATCCTCCAGCACCTTCAAAGTCAACCAAACAGATCGAATCCTTCTACTGAATCACTCTAGGACTATATCTTCTGGGTCCTTGTGCTTTTAAGGACCCGTATTATATAATTCCACCCAGGAAACATAGAATCATCATCCTATTTGAAACTGGATAATTAATCACTTTAATTATCAGCAACCATCAGTTTTTGGGGGGGGGGGACTGGAATCATTATTTTGCTACAAATATTTACATGATCACTTATAAAATGAGAAATATTTAATATATATTTGCTTGTCTTACCACAATATTTTATGGTCTAGTAAAAATATCTGACAGTTCTTTAAGCTGTAGTCATTTATTCAAATATCCATTTTGCCTTTAATAATATACTATTAGCCTACATATTTTTGTATATTGTAAGCATACATATATACACAGGAATCTATTGATACAATTGTATATTTTGATTATATTTCTTGTAATGTTTTATAACTTATTTTATCAGTGCAAATTAGTGAAAATACTTTATTTTTGGAGCTATAATTAGGACTTGGATTATTTGGGCTACATAAATTTTTATTTTGAAATAGTGGCCAAAGATTAGATGGTAAGTAGAGAAAATAATACAGTGATGGCCATTGTATTCTCTTTAAGTGACATGAGTCATGATATAAAGAATGGAGTATTATGTCAGTTGAAGTATTATAATGTATCAAAACACAAGATTAGCTTTGTATAAAAAATATATATTATTGCTTTATGATGCTGATAATTTGTTATTCTATTAGAGTTTGCTTGCCAGAATCTATATATTGAAAAACACCAGGAAAATGCAACACACCTTTGGTTATTATGGAATGACACGTAGTATTAATTATCACAAACTATTAGCAAAATGGTAACATGTAAAATTATAATTTCTTATTAGATATGAAAATTGTAAAGCAAGTTATGCTGTAAGTTTAAGTAAACGATGGTAAATTGACTGAACTCTTATTTTATTTCTCCTTCCCTTAGTTTAAGTGATTGGAGTCTTGACATATAGTTTATCCTTGATGGATGGAAGGAAATAGTAGGGAGAGGATGAGCAAATATCTGTAAAGTCATTATTGAAACAAATTATATAGAGATTCTGAGAGAAATCAAGATATGTGCTTCAATCGTTAATGTTTGTCACTACTGAGATTTGCTGGTGGATGAGCTGTCAATGAACCAACAGAAACAGGTTTTATAAGAGGCAACTAGACTTGTCGAAAAAGTGCTTTATGCCCAAAGGCATCTGTATAAATAGAACTCATAAAGTAAAAGTGACAATAAAGTTTGTAGATCAGGACAGATAGAGTTTAACTTCATTCCAAAACAGACAGCTTTTATATTTCTTTCTTAGAGCCTTAAGTTCCTTATAATGACATTTATATATGACAGAGACAGGAGTCTCTGCATTTTCTTTCCTTAAGGAGTAATGTGAAGGGAAAGTAATATGTTTATCCAAACTGTTCGGTTTAATATCATTTTTATAGATATTTCCATGCTTTACTTTCATCAAATGTTTATTGTGTATGGGTTACAAATAATTTAAATCCACAGACTTTCCATGAATTTGATTTTATTAATAGTTCTAAACAACACATACAATTAAAGAGCTAACATGGCTTTGATTATCTGGAATAGTTTATATTAATATTTAATATTTTTACTTATGAGTGTGTGTGTGTGTGTGTTGATAGCTACCTATGCCTTTGAATACAAAAAGAAAGTTTCAGAACACCTTGAGATCGAGCCACAGACAGTTAGGAGCTGTCTGACTTGGGGAATGTGAACAGAATCAGAGTCCTCTACAAGAACAGCAAACAATCTACAGTGCTGAGCCATCGGACAATATCCATGTTACAACAACAATAATAATAATTAAACTGATTATGTAAAACCCACTAAGTCATGCACATGAAATAAATTGAACATACAAGTATCTAATTTTTTAAAAAAGATTTATTTATTTTAGGTATACGGTCATACTGTCCTTGACACACCAGAAGAGAGTATAGGATCCAATTACAGACTGATGTGAGTACCATGCAGTTGCTGGGAATTGACCTCATAACCTTTGGAAGAACAGCCAGTGCTTTTAACCACAGAGCCATCTCTCCAGTCCCTGCTTTTTAACTTTTATCTTTTTTTTAATTGGATATTTTATTTACATTTCAGATGTGATCCTTTTTTCACATCCCCTCCCCCCACACACACCCAGGAACCTCTATTCTATACCCCTCCTCCTGCTTCTATGAGGATGTGCCCCACCCACCTCTCCACCCACGAATTCCCCCACACTGGGGCATCTAGCTTTCATTGGACCAAGGACTCCCTCTCCCATCTATGCCCAACAAGGCCGTCCTCCCCTACATATACAGCTGGAGCAATGGGTCCCTCCCTATATGCTCCCAGGCTGGTGGTTTAGACCCTGGGAGCTCTGATTGGTTGGTATTGTTGCTCTCCTCATGGGGCCACAAACTCTTTCAGCTCCTTCAGTCTTCTCTCTCACTCCTCCATTGGGAAGCCCTTGATCAGATCAATGGTTAGCTGTGAGCATCCACCTCCATATGTCGGGCTCTGGCAGACCTCTAAGAAGACAGCTATATCAGGCTCCTGTCAACATGCACTTCCTAGCATCCACATCATCCTCTACCTTTGGTAACTGTACATGTGATGGATACCCAGGTGAAACAGTCTCCAGACGACCCTTCCTTCAGATTCTGTCCCACACTGTCTCCATATTTGCTCCCATGAGTATTTTGTTACTACTACTAAGAAACACCGAAGCACTCACACTTTGGTCTTTCTTCTTGAGCTTCATGTGGTCTATGAGTTGTATCTTGTGTATTGTGATTTTTTTTTCTCCCAAAGTTTTCTATTCATTGTTTATTTAATGAAAACTTATACGTTTTGCGATTCAACTTTCTGAGTTTGTTTGGCTCACATTTTCTGAATATTTCAGTAGTCAGTTCTGAACCCAGTGCTGTAGCTTGTTTCTCTTGCATATATTGATAGGAAAATAGATTATCAAAGAACATCTGCATTCAAGGAGTAATTGGAAAACATAGCATTTAAGGACATTGGTATTGGTTTTATGGAGCAGTTTGTCTTGTAGATTCAACCATCTCTATACACACCTATACACTGAAACTCGGGACCCATAAGGGGGACAGTCCTCTTCAGTGTGGTGTATGCCTGCCTCTAGTCTGTCAAACAGTACAGCTTGCTGCTACTGGAAGAATAATATTATAAAACCAATTGCGATAGAAGAGAAACTGGAATTGTAACGCTTCTTATCTTTCTAAAGAGTTTGCTTAGTTATATCTTTCAATAAATAATGAGCATTAGTGTTTATGAGAGAAGGTTCTGGACTACTGAAAATAAGAATTTTTTTCTTTTCTTCACATCAATATAAGATGTGTATGACTGACTTTGAAATTTAAGATTCTATTGAAACTAAAGTAGAATATTTTCATTAGCAACTATGTATATAAATACATATTAAGTTAAATTTATTAAATTATTATATTAGTACCTTAAGTAGAAATTGTCTTTTCTTTAATATTTAAAACAAAATATATCAAGTAATTCTGAATAAAAGATATGAGACAAATGATGTACACTTTAGGGATATTGTATATTTATAGACAAAGGTACATGATGTGGTATAAAGACACGGAGATTATGTGGCATTTTATTTTCTAAAAAATATTCCTTTTCTTCAGAAAGAATAAACTTTTGAAAACCTTGTCATAAAGATAATGATATACCTTGATATGATATAGTACTACTTACTTGTCCTGCTGTCCTACTATGTGCTTGGCTCATTTATGTTTAAACTACCTTTAAGAGAAAAATCTCATCAACCTTACTATTTTTTGGATTTCTCATTTAATCTGATTTTTCAACTTTTGAGTAACACATATCTTTAATTGTAAGTTTTATATTTTTCCATGTTTCTTACCCAGTTTAATATTTATGTGTACACATGTAATTTATTGATCATTGGCTGAAAGCAGTCAACAAGTTGATGGTAACCTTAAATAAAATAAATATCACAAAAGTTGGATATAGATTGATAACATTTGGGTGAAGTTTTAAGTGGTATTCTCTGTCAGTTAGGCTTAGTAAATAGCTTCTTCCCTTCTAAAGTTCTGCTAAAGTATTCATAAGAAAGTTTTCCTCATTCCTGTCAGATGTCATTATTTCTGTGCTATTCAGTAAATACAGACCAAATCTCTTTATTAGGGAAAACACACACATACACACAGAGATCATACACAGGCACAATGTGCAGGCAGAGGACAACACACACACACACACAGACACACACACAAACACATACTCACAGGTACAACATAGTTCAGACATACGTAACAGATAGACAGATATCATATATATAATCATATAGATATAGTTAATATATAGAGTTTATCACACACACACATACACACACACACATACACACACACACACACACTATATATATATATATATATATATATATATATATATATATATATATGATAAATCCAAGGAGAGAAATAGAAAGTTTAAATATCTTTCAACTTGGTCAGACTATAACAAGAGAAAGCTTTTGTTTTTATTCCTAATTGTGGCATTGACAATGAAAGAGAATTTCACATGAGACACAAGAGTTTCATTTGTAGTTTTCATTTACTGGATGATTAAGATATTTAATGTACTTAACAATATAGATTCAAAATGGAATGTATTTCTGCCAAAAAAAAAATAAGTCAGGACAGGAACTCAAACAGTGCAGGAACCAGGAAGCAGAAGCTGGTACAAAGACCACTGAGGAGTGCTGCTTAGTAATTTGGCTTGCTCATCCTGTTCTCTTATAGAACTTAGGACCATCAGCCCATAGATGGCGCCACCCAAAGTTTGCTTGGCCTTGCCCCATCAATTAGTAATGAAGAAAATATCTTACAAACCTGCCTGCAAACTGATCTTAAGAATGTAATTTTTTAAATAAGATCACCTCCTCTCAGATGACTTTAGCTTGTGTTCATCAGGATTATTGTAGGTGACAACATTTCAGGTTTTTAAAAAGCTGAACAGCAGTATTTATGCTCTCTCTCTCTCTCTCTCTCTCTCTCTCTCTCTCTCTCTCTGATTTGTTTCCCTCTCCTTTCTCTCCTTCTTGCTTGCTCTCTCATTCTTGCTCTCTCTCTCTCCTTTATACATTCATCTCTCAATGGGCACTTAGTCTATGTCTTTGTCATTATAAATAATGTTGAAGTTAACATGAAAATGAAGAAAGCTCTTCAGAACTGGACAGATAGAGTGAAAGGGAAGCTGTATCAAATTATAGATACATATTCTGCTGGATAGTTCTATGTCAACTTGACACAACTATGCAGTGCCACTGAACGCTGCCAAACGCCTCAGCTTAGATCAGAGACTTTTATATTATAACTTGTAGGGGTTTTACTGAACACACAAAGTTCTTGTTTTGTTTATCAAAATAGTATATCTTGGCATACTACTGCCATTGTAGAAAGTACATTTATATAAATTATCATTATATAAATAACAGTCATGGTCATTATAAACTGGAAAAAAATGATTTTTAAATCTATAACACATTGAATATTCTCTCCTACTGCAGTGTTAAATATTTAACCATGATTTAGCTTTGTAAATACAAATAAGCAAAATTAAAACAGGAATATATTCATCTGACTAGTGTATAAATGTGAATTTGTTGTTTATTTTCTTCAAGAAAATTATTATATTCCATTTTAAAGAAGACTTACTGAGTTTTAGTAAACAATTTTCAAAATTATTTATCATTATCTTATTTATAAATTTTCTCGAACCATATAATGAAAGCTCAGGATTAAGATTACTTATTCAACTCTAAGATTTAATTCATTTTTAGAACAACATGCCAGAAGTAGAATTGACTTCCCTCAATGATGAGCAGTGGGATAGAATTGAAGCTAAATAACCCGTTTCCTCCTGAACCTGTTTTTTTTTTTTTTTTTTTTTTTTTTTTTTTTTTTTTTTTAATAGTGTTTTGGCAGAAGGATTGGAAGAGCAGAGGGGGATTGAAGTCACACTAGAAGAACAACATAGGCTGGCCTGACCACCCAGTTTTCACAGAGTCTAGACCACCAACAAAGGAGTGTACCAGGAGGGATCCATGGCTCCAGATACATTTATAGCAGACTATGGACTTGCCTGACAGCAATGGGAGGGGAAGACCTTGGTCCTGGAGAGGTTTGATGCCCCAGCATAGAGGGACCCTGGAGCTGTGGGGAGGGAGAGGGTGGGTGGGTGGGGGAGCACTCTCATACAGGCAAAAGGCAGAGGAGAGGGCAGATGTGGGAGTGGGGGTTGGTGGATGAGTAACCATGAAGTAGGATAGTATTTGAGATAAAAATGAATAGGATGATTAATAAAAAAAGAAGGAAACCCTAGGTTAACACACACACACACACACACCACATGCACATTTAATTTTGATAATATTTTCCAGAGTGTCGGTTAACTTACATTTATTTCAAAAGTGTAGAAGGATTTCTATTTATTTATATCCATCTAAACTTGTTTTAAATCTTTAAAAAATACATTGTTTGAGATATTTATACAGAAAATGAAGCCAGCCATCCTCTCCATATTGGGAGGAAGAGGTCATAAATCCTATCTCTAGCTAATGAGCTCTTGGTAATCCATGGCTATTAGAAATAGGATGAGATTTTCTCCAGAGAAAAAACTGTAAAATGCCTTTCCATGCTCCCAATTTCATATTTACAAAACAAAGATTTATTCATATGAATGTATAATACACTGTATTTTAACATAAAAACATTTTTGTGCATGTTTTTTGAACATATTCCACCATTTCCCATTCTTCTTTATTTTCTTATTTCATACCTTTCATTGTTCCTGTTGCCCCCCAACTTCACACAAGTGATCCGAGAAACGCAAAGAAAAGTGTATTGGGATTTCATCTCATCCCAGTTGTTATGGTTATCATTATGAAAAGAAAACTATGATATGCAGGTAAGAGATATAAACTAGTTAAGCCACTAAGAAAGTCAGGACAGAGATTTGAAAGAAAGTAAGCATAGATCTGTGCCATATACTCAGCAGGATCATTATTTTATATTTACTTAAAGTTTTAAAATACAAGTGTTAAAATTCTTTTATATAATAATAGTGTGGATATAAGGTTATATGTTCTTGCTGTTTCAATCTGTTTTCATAATCTATGAGTACTAGATATGCATAAATATTATCAGAGAAAAGCATGAGGTGCTTTTTTTTTTAAAAAAGATTTCTGGTTGAGATGTGCCCATTAATCTCATCAGAAATGAATCTCTCATAAAGTGTTTATATAGTTAACTATGTGACAATCACTAATAATATAGAATGAATGTTTATTTTAATATATCATTGTGTATTTGTGTCTTTGTAGTTCATAAACTGTGATTTCATTACTTATTTTATTATTATTTTGGGTAATAGTAAATATACAAATCAAGTGGTCAAAAGTTAATATTTTACCACAAATTATAATTCAACCAATAAAAGGTAGATCAATCAGGATGATTTAGTTCTATATATCACTAAAAATTCTAAGATAATGAAAGACATTCAGATTAATGACATTTCTACAGTCTTAGAAAATTTACTCTCATTATCTTTGTAGTGAATGTTTGCATGAAAATTTGGAGAGCCTTATAATAAAACTTTAATTAGAATGGGTAATTATGATCATTACAATTTCAATTGTTTCCCTATGTAATGTTGTTAACATATCCTTATGCGTTTCGGATAAATAAAGAAGAATGTTTTCAAATAAGTGCAACCTCAAAGACTAGTATACTCAGCTGGAAGTTTCCAGTAGAAGTTGTCTTCTAGGAGGAGAATCATCAATGTTAGTAGAAATGTACTCTTTGGCCGGGCAGTGGTGGCGCATGCCTTTAATCCCAGCACTTGGGAGGCAGAGGCAGGCAGATTTCTGAGGCCAGCCTGGTCTACAGAGTGAGTTCCAGGACAGCCCGGGCTATACAGAGAAACCCTGTCTCGACCCCCCCCCCCCAAAAAAAAAAGGAAAAAAAAAAGACATGTACTCTTTGGGGAAGCCTCTGGATTATTACTGATATTCTTCTCATAACCTTTAGGAAAACTCAGGTGTTCCATTGTGTGTTTGATAGATTACAAGCCCTATAATCTTTTCTGTCTCTCATTTCATCCATCACCCTGATCCCTCTAACCTGAATAAGCTACTATGCTTGTTGATAGTAAGAATAAGTTGGTAAAGCTGATGGCAGATAGCATTATTTTTATGAGAAATGCATTTTTTTCCACTATGAGACTGTGTTAGCTGGAACTAGGAGTAGTTGTTGCTTTTGAGTGAAAGCAAATAAATTTCCCTATCAACTATCAGATACTGTTTCCAATAAGGATTTTCCTTGATTATTTTCTTAGATTGCTTCAAGTTGACTTTGCCCTCACCATATCTTCGATGAAAGCAGAACAACCTGAAGTGTAAGAGATATTGGTTCTTTCAATCCACAGAACACCACAAGGCAGCTATGAAAATCATAGAGAGGCTAGGGTACACAGGCAGAAAGAGGAAATCATGATAAGTAGCAGTAAATATTGGATGATATGGTGTGGGTCACCTTCAGCTCATGGGAAAATGTTAGAATAGTCCTTTAAAAAGAGAGTGTGATGTCAGGAGCTCTCCTTATTTGGAAACATGCCTTTGAGTGCTCACTTCTAACTTCAGCTTGCACCTTTTATGTATGGTATCTGCTCTGCTCAGTGTTGATGCAGCAGATACTGCTGATAAAATTATCCATGGCCTGAGGTCAGTATTTTGGTCAAGTTTCAAAAATGGCATATATAGCTTGATCATGCTAGCCCTTTTTGTTTTGGGAATAAGTTTATTCCTGACTATCATGTTAAAGCTTGTTTTTATTAACATCAACATGTTGGCAGCTGAAGTACATGGCTTGAAGCTGAAAATGGACTCTTAGACAGACTTATTAAATTAAAAGCCTGGCAAGTCAAGAACTGGTAAGATTCTGCACAGAGCCTTACAAACCTAAGACAGAAGTGCATTGCTTTGATAATGCATATTTAGTGATGGGTAAGGGCGGCATTCTTGGCAGAATGACCTAAGACAGTCTCAGACTTGTTTATGAAATAAAAAAGGAGGAGAGTCAGAGACCTTTTGGGGCTGCTTGGCAAGAATCTGACATGGGTCAAGGACAAGGAAATGGGCTGCTTGGCAGGAATCTGACATTGGCCAAGGATAAGGAAGTGGGCTTCAGGCAGGAAGATGACATTAGGTTAGAACAAAGAAGGAATTTCAGGCAGGAATCTAAATTTTAGCCTAGAACAAGGAGTAGGCTTCAGACATGAAAATGACTTTGGGCTAGGACAGGGAAGTTGGCTCAGATATTTTGGTCATCCTGATAAGCCCTTAGAAATAGTGATCATGGGAGTGTTCATGACATTTTGTTTATTGCCTTGCTTGTTCTTTGATTATTTGTGTTTATTGTCTTGCTTGTTCCTTGACTATTTGCATCTACTGTATTGCTAGTTCCTCAACCTAGAATTAACCATAATGCTTGCATGTAATTAAAATGGTATAAAACAAATAGGAGGAGGGGGGATGATATAGGGGGTTTCTAGGGAAGGGAAATCGGGAAAGGTAATGGCATCTGAAATGTAAATAAATAAAATACCAATTAAAAATAAGAAGCAGTAGGACCCATATCAAAGGGATTGAGCTAAATAGATTACTCCATTAAAAAATAAATTAATACACAACATGGAATTATAAGATCATAAAGTTATGTTATGATGCATCTTGTTCTCATAATTTTTTTTGAAATGTACATGATTTTCTCCTATTGAATGTAAAATTCCAAATTCTAAAGAAAATCATTTAACTGAGACTCTATATGAAGTTAGGTTAGTTGGTTTAGAGATAATTGCAAAGAAAAAAAAAAAGCACTTTGGAGGCAAAGTAAAATTTAACAGAGAAAGTAAATGAATGGAAAAGAAGGCTGCATGAATTTGTTGCTGATCAAAAACAATGACTATAATGAATAAGGCATAAAATAATAGTTAAACATACTTTTGATTGATAAATATTTCTTTATTGAACAAAACAATATGTGAGTAACTTACTTATATTAAGCAGGATCAATATGAAATTACAAGCATCTGACTTAAACTATAATTTTAGACTAAACCACATTATTTAACTTGATATACTATTTTTACTACTATTTTTACTACTAGAGATGAAAAGACAAGTTCCTCATATTGTCTCTTGGAGTAGAAAAGGACCCCTAAATACAACTGAACTTCTGAAAAATTTTGTTTGCATGGATTGCTTTCTCAATAAATTACAAATATATTCAACAATAATTTTTTTTGTGTAGAAAATAGGTTGAGCTGATACAAACTCATTTGTAACATGCATGGGTACTATTACAACCCTCTTCGATGTAATCACAAGGAAAGGACTTTGGCAAATAGTTTAGAAAAGGGAATAGGAAATCTGCTGAGTAAAATTCTGGCTTTGGAGGCTATACAGAGTAAAGACAGCAGCAAGGATTTCATCATCACAGTTAAACAAATTAATCAATGCATTCTCTTCACAATGCTGTATTTCTATCATGATGCTACATTTGTTCTTTGTCGATTTATTCAAGAGAGGCAATTAAAATTTCTTAATATGTGATAAAGACTATCACAATCTCCAAGGAGATAAAGGTAAGGAATTAATATATTTTGGCCTTTAAAAAATAATTTTTGAAAATCTGACCATTAACACGGATGATCTATATACCGAGCAGCTCAAAAGCAGCTCAGCAATTTAAGGGGAAGAGATTGTAAGAAGAACTGTTTTCAATTTCTGATTGGTAATATCAATCTTAAGGTAACTGAGAGAACCTGTTCCTGAAATTGAATGCATAAAATTATGTTTAATCATCATGTGTAATATTTCTCTAATACATTTTCACATGGCTCTTCAGGGGAATGGAACTGACAGAATGTATATTTATTACTAGAATAGCTTACAACTGACAGGGCCTGGGTAGTTCCACAAGGCTGGTGGTCTGTTTAGAGAAACTGAAAACCCAACCAGCTTCTCAGATCACAAAGCTGGGTACAGTAGATCCAATGCAGCCCTGAAGGACAGGAAGGTTCTAGATGGTCTTTACTCTATGTTGGCAGGCTATTGAAGTTAGTCTGATGTTAACAAAAGATGCAGCAGCAGCAGCCACAAACACAGATACATCAATAAGAAATCATTGAAATGATTTCTGTGTGAGTGCCAGAACCTATTCCCCTAAATATTTTACTACAGAGTTGGAAGAAAGTACTGATGATCAGATGACTAAAAAGTGCTTTGAAATGAACAATCAAATGTTTTACATTTCTTTGCTCACATAACTGGGTCTTGGGCCATATGTGTTTGTAAGATACCTGTATGCAGTAAGTGGTACCATTATTATCTAATACATCACATGATTCTGATATAGAGAAGAAATATCCATAATAAAATGATGATTATCAGTACAATGCTGGACAAAGCAATTACGTCAACTTTTTGAATTCTTAATGCATACTCCATATTGATTATTTTATTTATTTACATTTCAAATGTTGTTCCCTTCCTGGTTTCCCCTCAGCAACACCACCCAATTCCATTTCCCATCCTCTTTGCATCCCCTCCACCTAGCCACCCACTCCTGCCTCATCCCTCCAACATCATCCTTCACTGAGGTGACAAGCCTCCATTGAACCAAATGCCTCCCATCTCACTGATGCCAGATAATGCAAACCTGTGCTACATATGTGGGGAGAGCCATGGTTCCACCAATGTATACTCTTTGGTTGCTGGTTTATTCTCTGGAGGCTCTAAATGGTTAGTTGATATTATTGTTCTTTTTTATATTTTTGTATTGTTTATTTTATTTATTTACATTTCAAATGTTATCTCCCTTCCCTGTTTAATATTTTTGAGGTGGGTGGGTGGCCCCATCCCTCAATTGGAGGCTGTGCTTAACCACTGGATATGGTCTCTACAGGTTCAATTTCCCCTTTGTTGGATATTTCTGCTAAAGTCTTTTTTGTTGGGTCCTGGGAACCTCTTGGGTCCATGGCATCTGGGACTTTCTAGTGGATACCCCTAGTTCCCCTTCCCCCACTACTACATACCTAGTTTCAGATTCCTGACCCTCTGAACTTCTTCCCCATCTCCTCCCATATCTGAGCTGGCCCCCCTTTCCCCTCCCCCTCCTCTCTCCTTCCCAGATCCCTCTATTTCCCAGAGATATCCCTCTACTTCCCAGAGATTATTGTTCTTCCTCTGAGTTTGTAATCTCCTTCAGCTTCTTCAGTCTTCCCAAATATCTTTCATTGGGGTCCCATGTTCAGTACAATGCTTGGCTGTGAGAATCTACATCTGTCTTAGTCAGGTGTTGGCAGAACCTCTCAGAGGAGCCCTACTGGGCTCCTGTCTGCAGTTCTTGGCATCAGCAATAGTATCTGTGGATGAGATGGATCCCAAGTTGGGGCAGTCCATAGACGACCTTTTCTTCATTCTCCACAACATTTTTTTCCCTGCATTTCATTTAGACAGGAACAACTCTGAGTTAAAAATTTTGAGATGGATGAGCATCCCCTTCCGTCAACTGGAAGCCATGCCTAACTACTAGGGGTGGACTCTTCACATTCAAACTCTCCACTGTTGGGTATTTCAGCCAGTGTCATCCCCATGGGGTTCTGAGAGCCTCAAGTGTCCCTAGGGTCTGGGACTTTCCAGTTGTCCCCCTCCACCCAGTTCTCCACCCCTACTGCTACATATTTCTATTCATTCCCCTGGCCCTCTGGACTTCCTGTCTCTTCCCATACCTGAACTTGCCCCTCCTTTATTTTCTTCCCCCTCCCCTCTTCCATCCAGGTCTTAGTGGTGAGCATAGCTGCCTTCCTAATGCATATTTGAATATAATAATTTTTGGTATAATTCTATGACTGAAAACCAGATGGTGACATGTTCAGTCCTTGCTAGTTACAGAATGATTTTTAATGCCGTAATCTCTCTGAATCACTTATAATTTTATAAAGGGTAAGTTTACCCTAAAGTGTGGAGAGAAAGTATGGTGGTGAGGGAGGGTATTGAATGCAGGTAGATTGAGTAATGGCTTCGGGCAGCATTTACAAAGAACTATTGTTATGTCCATTTGTCTGGGGTTAAAATTCTCCCTAAAAATGTCTTCAGGCATGCCACTTGGAAAGACAGTAACCCTCTGCTTTGCTATATTCCAGTGTGTAACACTCACATCATCTGTTTTTCCTAACAGAGAAATGGTAACTTTGAAAATGAAAGCATTGTTTTACAATGACAACTAAGTTTGGCAGCTAGAAGAATATTTTCATTATCATTTTTGAGGCTTTAGGGCTAAAATTACTCATGGTAAATCCTACTTAATCATAATCTTTTAAGGCTTCAAAGACATCTAAGAAGGCCCACAAACAGCCACAGGGTTTCCAAAATGAGCATGCGGGCACCCATTGGGTCCTTCAAACTTTTTCTATATTTTTAGGGTCTAGATTTCAATACTTTCTTATACAGGATTTGTAGATGTATAGAGACATGGAAAATCTGAGACTGCAGTTAGTTTTCATCTCTTCAATCCATCAGTAGTCTCAACTGCTAAATCTGTTTTAATGCAATATCAAAGTGATTCCTAAAGGGTGTTTATTCGGATACTGCTGACTGGGAACACAATATACAGGGATTGTGGGTAAAATGTACTTTGAACATGAAGTTAAACTTGCCATTTTACTTATGTGTGCTTTGGATTTAGCTATTGCACATAATTTTATGTCTGGGATAGGCTCATCTGTGAGGAAGGAACAGGTGGATGGACAATAGTGAATATTTTGGCCAGTATTTCTCCTTTCCAGTTGAGGAGTTGTATAATGAATTTAAGGGATGAATGAGAAGTTTCAACAAAAGCAATGCATTAAAATCCACAAAGAACCAATTATATTATTATTGAAAATCAAAATAAAACAACAAACCTCAGTAATGTCTTTTTTTCTTAGTTACACCATTACCTAAATTTGTTCTGGGGAGGGAAGAATTATTTTATTTTATAGTCTGATGTTTATCTTTCAGGGAAGTTGAGGCAGGATCCCAAGGTAGGAACCTTGAGGTAGGAACTGAAGTTGGTGCGATGGAGGAGTGCTGCTTATAGGCTTGTTTCCCATGGCATATTCAGCTTGCTTTCTTATATCTCAGAACTACCAACCCAAAGGGGTACTGCCCACAGTTCAAGGCAACATTTCATAAA
The DNA here is from genome assembly GCF_011762505.2 of Arvicanthis niloticus. Lineage (NCBI taxonomy): Eukaryota > Metazoa > Chordata > Mammalia > Rodentia > Muridae > Arvicanthis > Arvicanthis niloticus. Next base: position 63,812,493 of record NC_047664.1, on the reverse strand, counting down.
ATTCTTATGCAGATTATAGTTTTTAAAATATTATAAATCTGTTATTCATAATATATAAATGGATATACTTATTTAAAATTTTGCCTACTGATAATTATATACAGTATTTCCATGTTGAAGGTTAACTTTTATTACCTTCTATTTCAAATTGCTGCAATATATTGTGAAGTCTTCATTCATACTATTCTCTAATGTACCTATCCTCTCTTTTCTTTGCTGGCAATAAAAACGTTTGATATACCCAAAGTACTGATTAATTTGTCCCATTTTGTGTAATAGAAATTTCTATACATTTAATTGGTTCAACACATTTTGTCTTTACAGATCTGGCTAGGATCTTTTTTACTCACATGTGCCTGCAGTGCTGATATTTCAGGCAAGTAGAAATGATTACTAAGGTCAAAATTTGCTTACTACTGTTATAACACTATTACAGGAGGCATCAAATGCTATTGGATCCTAGTATATATTTTTCTTTTGTGGTTGCTCAATTAATACAAATAACAGTAGAAATAAGGATATCATTACTTGGAACTACAACTTCATATGGTCACGAGAAAAATGTTCCATGAGTTACAATGATATAATAATTTTATTATTGTAAGAGAAGGAATTATGTTTGAAATATTGAGTATATTGCGTAGTTGTATGAATTAGACTATAAAAACACATTCTTTATCTTTTTAAAATGTGAAATACTGATGTCTTGGAGAAGAATTTCCAGATGGAACACAAAATCTTATGATAGATCATAAATTCTGCACTGAGGCTTGACTAAATCATTTTCATTCGAAACTTGGAGCAACATTTAAAGCAAAGATATAGAAGTGTTACTAAAATAACTAACTGTTGGTTAAAAAAATCTGCTAGTGGTCACAATCAATAGAGTTGATCATTAGCACAATGATAGTATTATACATTTATCTGAAATTGAAGACAAAGGGATAATAATAGCACACACACACACAACACAATCATATTTTATTGTATATAAACAACCATTATAAATGTATTTCATATACTACTTTCTTCAAAATGGAAATTAATTGTCTGAGGTCACTAGCAAAATTTTAAATGTGAATTCATACTAAGTGAATTTCTCTTTTTTGAAAATTTCTTTGTTCTTCTGTAGGTCAATAAGGCAAGAAAAACATAATGTTCATTTTTTTTCTCTTAAAATGTATGAGTCCAAACTAGATAGCGTAGAATCAAGAAAGGTCAGCAAAGATATCCAGTTCCTAATTTGAAGAATATGTAAAAGTTACATCTTCAGCAAAATGACTTTGTAAAAGTAATTAAACTAATGATTTTGAGACCACAAGATTATTTTGGATTGTCTGAATGGAACACAGATATAATAATAATGTCTGTATAAAAGACAGAGGGAGATCTGAAGATCAAAATAGAGAAAAACATGAAAAATAAAGCAATAAAATATATTTTGTTAACTCTAGAGAGGAAGACAGGGGCTAAAATCATCAAGAAATACAAGAAAATAATCTAAATGTTGCAAAAAGCAAAAGATGGACCTCTCCACCAGGGCCTGTGATTAGTATTGCTGCCCAGGGGATTGGAATCCCACTGAGCCTAAGGGAATCCTGTTGCTCTAAGATATTAGTGATACTCCAATTCACCAAGACAGCAGTGATTGTACAAATGGTATACAAACTAACAGCACTAGATTCAATAAGAATGAAGAAAGTGGGACATGTCCTATCTTTACAAAATGTGCTTTCTAGTATTATAAGAATTTAGAGGAAATTTATATAATTGGACCATTTAGTCAGAGATAATTGAAATAACACAGATCAATCAGAAAGAGCCTGAACTAGCATATTGGGCTATGAAAGCAAGATCTAGAAAAAAATAAAAACTTAAAAGAGAGTTATTGCCAGGGGTAAACTTGATAGGCTGAAAGGGGAGAGAAGAGAAGAGGACTGAGATTGAGAGGAAAATGCTTTGTGGTGATCAGTGTCTACTCAGAGATTAGAATCCACAGCTGAACACAGCAGAGGACAATGGAGAGGCTTTGTGATGAGGACATTTTGCATCTACAGAGGTTTTTGTTTGGAGACATTTGTTCCTCCCTGTGATTCTTCTATCTGTATTCTGTGAGCTTTAAAAAGGTGGGTGCTGACAGGTGGAAGTAAGTCACAAGGAGCTGGCTTTTGATTAGATTTATTTCTGCTTGCTTATCAAGTCTCTTCTTCCTATCTCCTACCATGTGAGCACCTCTCACCTCATATTTCTCTTCAATAGATAAAGCATGTTAGAAATCAGGCACTCCCACAGTCTGCCCCCAGGGTCTCAGTGCCAGCAGCCATAGCATTACTGGCTACTTTCAAATGCCCCACATTTCCACTGTCATGTTTTTTCCTATGCTATGCAGATCTTTTAAAGAGACCCTGCTATCATGGCCTCCTCTCTGTCTGTTTCTGTCCCTCTTTTTGTCTCTCTCCTGTCCCTACCCTTAGATGGCCTTTAGCCTCCCCTTCCCCAATAAATCTCTTATGTGAGATTCTGTGTGAGATCTTTGCCTCATACTTTCCCCTGAACAGGCAAAGTATTCCCTTTGCCCCTAAGTCTTAACAGAGTAACTCTATCCTGCCTTCTGTGCAATAACAACAACAACAACAACAAATTCTTTAGCAAATATGATGCAAAATTACTTATTCCTTCCTTAAGTGTTTGTTTCAGTTACATTGGTCAATGTGATAACAGAATAAATAAGAACCAACACTGCAATGCTCAGGTTCTGAGAACTAAGTCTGTTATTCTTCACTTAGGCTTCACTTGGGTAACATTTCCTCCTGGTAAAAACTTAGGGAAAAAAAAAGCTTACATAAAACCCCCAAACGGTTCATTTTTATTTGTACAATTATTAAAGATTGCTTTAAAGTATTTAGGATATCTAGTATATTTAGGATATCTTTTAAAAATACTATATGAAAAGTATTTGAAGCACTACATTTCTCATTATACATGATCATATATTCACGGCAATGTATGTGTACATGATTTGATAATTTTGTTGTTGACTAATTAATTAATGAATAATTAAATTCATTGAATATTGTTTCTTTTCCTTCATGTTTGTTTATTCTTGCTTTGGGTGAAATCAGAGGAAAAATGGGCATCTATTTCCTCTTAACATGTTCTAATATATAACGAAATGATTGGGAGCATATTGAGAAGATTTGTAAAATTAGCAAGATTTATAAGGGATCAGAAGGAAGTAAATAGTAAATATTCTGCAATAAACCTTTTTAACAAAAGAGCTTTCTCATTCAAAAGGCTTCCTGGCCTCTTGAATTCATTGTGATTCATCTTGTGATTACAGCAAGAGTAAATTATTGTACCCTAGTACACAGAATTCAATTGTTTGGTCAAGGAGCACTGAAACATAGTATAGAGAGTTCTGTGACCTCACAGAAATAAATTATCCTCATACTGAGAAGATGTTTATTTCATAAATTCTATACAATCCTGGCCACAGATATATCTATTATGTAATTGTTTTTTTTATAATATACGACAATTTAAGAGTAGATGTTTTTCAGTATTTAGAAATATGTCAGTTAAATTTAGCAATTTTACCTTTGAAAAATAAAATATTCTACTATTTTTATTAAAGAAGGACAATACTTTAGGCTCTATATTAAAGAAGCTACAGTAATTAAAACTTCTCTTAGATAATGTTTTCATGTCTATTGAGTAAAAGAAGTACTCATACAAAATCATCCATATTGAGGCAAATACAATTGACTTGGTTGCTACCTATTATATTATATACTAAATTAAAATTTGCATTTTCAATAGAACTTTCATTAATTTTACTATAAATATATTTCACATATATATATATATATATATATATATATATATATATATATATATATGACAACTAGAATGTAGCACATTTAAAAGAAATTGTGAAGTTTTCTAGACTCTTTAATAAATATTTTTTAGGTGTATCTGTCATCTATTATCCTTTTATTTCTATATCCATTATTATCACCTATTCTTCCTCAAATTAACTTTAATAGATCTTTTATCTACAGTCTTTAAGTCTCGCATTTATTTTAGTAGCTGAAAAAGAAATTATTCATTTTTTTACACTCAGATTTTATTCCCCTCCCCTGTCCACCCTCTGACTGTTCCACATCCCATACCTCCAACCCATCCCCCTGTCTCCATGAGGCTGTCCTCACCACCCACCTGACCTCTAAACTCTATGGAGACTCCAGTCTCTTGAGGGTTAGGTGCTTGAGGGTCACTGAACCTATCAGTAGTCTCTAATTCATCTCTGATTGAACGCAGACCCAGCATTTCAGGGAGTGGGTTTGCTTGTCATGAGACATACCACTTTCTCTTATATACTGCTGTTTTGCTGTACCATTTGGTAATTTGAGAAACCCATAGATATCCTCTACTAAATTTCTTGCAAGTCTGAAAAAGAAGTGTTAACGAACATTTGGAACAACTAGTCATACCTACTTAAATATCTAGTATCTGAAACAAATTGAATTTATAATTAAATGAATAGAAGGAAAAAGAAATAAACATATATGTTGGTCAAGCTCTTCTTTTCTATTAGTAGATGCATGATCATCCATGATTCCAACTCAGGAGGGGAAGCAACATAGAATGGCTGGGAGCAAAGTGAATGAGAACAGACTTTCGGAGGCAGCTTCAGTGAGATACCACATTATAATGGGGAGAACAGGGGACACTTAAGCCTGGGGGTGGGGTGGTGAGTAGAGGCTAGAGGAGTAAGTATATATTATTGGTCAGGGCCAGTGTGCTGGAGATGACTCAATTGCATAGGAGGAATTCCAGATTCTGCTGGACATGACCTAAGAAGGGGAGAGGAAGGTTAACCTGAGTACCAAACTTAGTCACTGTATTAGTCAGGGTTCTCTAGAGTCACTGAACTTATGGGTAGGCTCTATATAGTAAAGGAATTTGTTGATGACTTACGGTCTGTAGTCCAAGTCCCCAACAGTAGGCAGCAGTAGCTGTGAATGAAAGTACAAGTATGTAGCAATTGCTCAGTCCCACAAGTCAAGCAGGTGAGGGAAGGCCAGTCTTTTTTTCTATCAATATCCTTATGTAGGTCTCCAACAGAAGGTGTGGCCCAGATTAAAGGTGTGTACCAACCTGGATCTGGATCTGGGACTTGCCTTAGTCTCCTGGGATTAAAGGTGTGTATTACCTTGCCTGGGCCTAAGGTTTTTATAGTCACTATGCCTCAAGATCAGGATCAGAGGTGAGCCTTCCAATTCTGGATTGTAGTTCATTCCAGGTATAGTCAAGTTGACAACAAGGAATAGCCACTAAAGTCACCTTTTCAGGTTGGGGAAAGTTGAGAGCACAGGTTTTTAAAATGAATTTAAACTTTCAAAATATAGAAAGATACAGACTTTTGAAGATTCATTTGGCTTACTAATATTATCTTAAGTGCTGGATAATTGTATCATTTGGACTTCATTGGACAGAACATGTTTTACATATCTGTAAAAAATTATATTCATAAAGTTCATGTGATACAAATTTACAAGTGAATGTTTATAATTTGTAGGACTTCATAGGGAATTTAAAAATTAATTTAAACTGTTTATAAAACAAAAATATATTACAATTATATATTTGTTTAAATATCTTGATGTCATTTACAAACAAAGAGGAAACTTATTAAAGAGGTTAAAATGTTTTAATTTTTCTCAGAAACAGATAAGCCTTGAACCTTATTCACCTTTATAATTTATAACTTTGGTTAAATGCCTACCCTTCCTGAAAATAAAGGGAGAATTGTTTTAGTAAATATCTGAATTAATTTTTCTCTTTTGTTACAATGTTGTGTTCCCCTATTTCCTGACAATGTGTCATTATATTAAACCTGTCAGATAAAATCTAGAGACAGACACATCCTCTTGACATTTTATCAACGTGTCACAAACTTTGAATTATTGCTTTATTAATGTTTTCTACCCATCCTACAGTTTATAGCTTAGGGTAGAAATACAAACGAAAATGTCAGGTGGATGGCCTCCGAGTGTTAAAAAGAAACATCTCCATAGGGCAATGAAAAGAAAACAGTTCTAATAGTCTGGATATAAGATTGACATTTTGGTATATGACCATCCAGATTTTTCTACTGCAGGTGCTCTCTTGACTTTTGACTTGTTATATCTTGATTAAAACACACACACACACACACACACACACACACACACACACACACACATCAGCTACTTTGTGCTTAAGAATTGGAGATCTTAAAACTGAGAAGTGGGAGTGACCAGTAATTTCTTTCTTTTAGAAAACAAGCAATGCAGGAACAGATAATGAGGCAAGTTTGATGAGGAATACCTCCTGAGGTAGGTAGTAGGAGAGATATGAAAGTTCACAAAAGAAATAGGACTTAATCTGAAGACTCCTCTTTGTATAATTGTGTACTTAAAATTTCTATTTTTAAATTGCAACATGAGTTTGTTTTGAACACATTTTTATTTTTCTACTCCGATATTTACTTTTAGTAAAAAATGTTCAACTACATCATCCCTAAAAAGTTAACAGTGCCTGAATTCCAGAAATGCCTTAGTTTCCATCCCTTATCCTGTTGCTATTTTATACTCTCAGTCTCACTTGGCATTGTTTATTAGAGAATAGACTGACAATTTTAAAAAGTGTGAACACTATTAAAGAGCTGTAAAAACACGCAAAGGAAAAGAAAAATGATTAGTCAACATTCATAATTATAGGTGGTTTGAAAATTTAACCACTAAAACAAATAATAGCAAAACTATCTGTATAGTAATTCATTATAAGTTATACAAATTTATAAAACTATCTATTGAAAATTATGATCATGATTGACACTAAGCATGAGTTTTGTAAACACACATTCATTTAACCATTAACAACTTAGTGAAGTAGACACTAGACATTTCTTTTTTTAATTCCATATTTTCTTTATTTACATTTCAAATGTTATCCCTTTTCCTGGTTCCCCTCTCTTTCAGAAACTGCCTATTCCATCTCCCAACCCCCTGCTTCCAAGAGGGTGTTCCCCAACCCACCTACTCACTCTCACCACCCAGACCTCCCATTCCCCTAAGCTGGGGCATCAAGCCTTCACAGGACCAAGGGCCTCTCCTCCCATTGATGACTGACAAGCTCATCCATAGGTACATGTGTTGCTGGAGCCATGGGTCCCCCCATGTGTACTCCTTGGTAGGTGGTTTAGTCCCTGAGAGCTCTGGGGTATCTAGTTGGTTGATATTGTTATTCTTCCTATGGGGTTGCAAACCCCTTCAGCTTCTTCAGTCCTTTCTCTAACTTCTCCATTTGGGACCCTTGCTCAGTCCAAAAGTTGGCTGCAAGCATCTGGCTCTGTATTTGTCAGGCTCTGGTAGAGCCTCTCAGGAGACATCAGTATCAGGCTCCTGTCAGCAATCACTTCTTGACATCTGCATTTGTTGACTGTATGTGGGATAAATACCCAGGTAGGGGAGTCTCTGGATGGCCTTTCCTTCAGTCTCTACTCCATACTTTGTCTCTGTATTTGTTCAGGTGGGTATTTTGTTCCCCTTTCTAAGAAGGATGGAAGCACCCATACTTTGGTCTTCCTTCTTCATGTGGTCTGTGAATTGTATCTTGGGTATTCCAAGCATTTGGGCTAATATCCACTTATCAGTGAGTGCATACCATGTGTGTTCTTTTGTTGAGTTACCTTATTCAGGATGATATTTTCTAGTTCCATCCATTTGCCTAAAAATTTCATGCATTATTTGTTTTTAATAGCTGAGTAATACTCCATTGTGTAAATGTACCACATTTTCTGTATCCATTCCTCTGTTTGAGGACATCTGGGTTCTTTCCAGCTTCTAGCTATTATAAATAAGGCTGCTATAAACATAATGGAGCATGTGTCCTTGTTATATGTTGGAGAATCTTTTGGGTATAAGCCCAGGAGTGGTATAGCTAGATACTCAGGTGATACTATGTTCAATTTTCTGAGGAACCACCAGATTGATTTCCAGAGTGTTTTCTACCAGCTTGCCATCCCACCAACAAAAATCTTTAATGTTCATGGATTGGGAGGATTATTATAGTAAAAATGGCTATCTTGCTGAAAGCAATCAACAGACTCAATGAAATTCTCATAAAAATTCCAACTCAATTCTTCATAGAGTTAGAAAGAACAATTTGCAAATTCAGTTGGGATAACAAAAAACCCAGGATAGTGAAAACTATTCTCAACAATACAAAACTTCTGGGGTAGTCACCATCCCTGACCTCAAGCTGTATTACAGAGCAATATTGATTTAAAAAAAAAACTATGGTATTAGTATAGAGACAGGCAGGAAGATCAATGGAATAGAATTGAAGACCCAGAAATGTATCTACACACCGATAATCATGTGACCTTTGACAAAGAAGCTAAAACCATCAGGTTGACAAACGACAGCATTTTCAACAAATGGTGCTGGTTCAACTGAAGGTTAGCATGTAGAAGAATACAAATTAGTTCATTCTTATCTCCTCGTACAAAGTTCAAGTCCAAGTGGATCAAGGTTTTCCAAATAAAACCAAATACACTGAAACTAATAGAAGAGAAAGTAAGGAAGAGCCTCAAATACATGGGAACTGGGGAAATTTCCTGAACAGAACACCAATGGCTTATGCTTTAAGATCAACAACAGAGAAATGGGACCTCATAAAATTGCAAAGCTTCTGTAAGGCAAAGGACACTGTCAATATATAGGACAAAACGACAGTGAACAAATTGGGGAAAGATCTTTACCAATCCTACTTCGGATTGAGGGCTAATATCCAATATATACAAAGAACTCAAGAAGTTAGACTTCAGAGAAACAAATATCCCTATTAAAAAATGGGGTGGAGGGCTTGAGAGATGGCTCAGCAGTTAAGAGCACTAACTGCTCTTCCAGAGGTGTTGAGTTCAATTCCCAGCAACCACATGGTGTCTTACAACAATCTGGTGCCTTCTTCTGGTGTGTCTGAAGAGAGCAATGGTGATGTACTCATATGCATAAGATAAATAAATAACTAAATGAATAAATATATTTTTTAGATAGGGTACAGAGCTAAACAAAAAATTCTCAGCTGAGGAATATCAAATGACCAAAAGGCACCTAAAGAAATGTTCAACAGATTTACTTAGTCATCAGGGAAATGCAAACCAAAATAACCCTGAGATTCCACCTCACACTTATCAGAAAGGCTAAGACCAAAAACTCAGATGCTGGCGAAGATGTGGAGAAAGAGGCACTAGGCACTTTTGTATTGAACAGGAAAATAATGAACCAGATAGAGCCACTAGAGAATTATCATATAGTGCAGTGTGTGCGATATTCAGTGACATTTGGATCTATCTTGTTCCAGCTTTTCCAGTCTCAGAAAATTAAATGACACCTTCTGTCACTAATTTTACTTAACCCTAAGGCCAGTGAGGTAATACAAATATATGATTTAGAAAGTACCAGCCTCCTGTAAATAACATGAAGGAGATGTGCTTGAAATATTGATTGTATGAAACATTAAATTTATGGCTAGACTAAGAATGAAGTTCATTAACTAGATTCTACAATAGACAAATCTCATACCTTCATGAAACAAGGTCCAATAAACACACACACACACACCCCAGTTAATTTAATTGATAAAAGCCTATATTATTTAATATTCCTATTTTATAGCTTGAGATATTATGAGTACTTACTATGAGTTAAGTGTCTTGCCATTGCTGATGAAACAAAACTAACAAGTTCTTTGGGTTTATGCACAACATTTTCACCATTATAAATAATGGAATAAACTCACATGAAATTTAATCGTATATATTTATATATGGTCAATTAGTGTTATCGACCTAAATTATTAACAGAATATGCTTGAGATGTTTGCATAGTTTTTCATTGCTGAAGTTGTTTATTACCAAACACTGCATATTTCAGTGACTGATGTAAAATGTGTGTGGATTGGCTTAACGTATCAAAAGAGATGATTTTATTGTTATCTGAAGGAAATATAAGCTTCCTTAGTATGCCCTCTGCACTACCAGTAGTTCAGAAATACATCTCTCCATTTTCCCCATGACTTTTCACATCTACCAGACATTAGAAAGATTTCCTGGTACTCCATGGTCCTGATGCTTTCTTTGTTACAGAATCTCTTTTCTTCTGCATTGTTAGTACTGGCTGCTACATTGTGTTCAAATATATTGACCTTTACCTTTTTTCCCCTGAAAGTATTTTTAAATTGGTTACATACAGTCTCTATTTATCATCACATTTATTTTTATATATAGAATACTTTTCCCCTAGAAATATTTACCTTGTGATATCAAGTGAGATTTGCAAAATTATTAGATCAAGTATATTTTTTTCATTTGGAAAAAAAAGTATGCATTACTGGCTTCACATTAGCAATTAAGCCATACTTGGAAAGTTCTGTGGATGAGAGAAACGTTGCTCTATAATATTATTTTAGAGTTTGTAATTGCTTTTTGTTATTCTTAACTTTAACTTGAGCCACTCACAAAGATTGTTAGACCTTCATTTCTTTAAGAGGTCTTTACAATTTTGGAAATCTGAAACTTAGATAAACTTCCAGCAATGCACTAATATTTTTGGAGGATAAACACCCCAGGGAAGAACTTTTACAAAGGTTTTACTAAGTGTACATGCAGTAAAAATTCTTTGAAATTTGCATGTAAAATATCAATAAATAAGTGCTGTGCTGTTCTCAGCTTTAATTAAAAGAGGTTCCTCCTTTAATAAATAGCTATGAGTATAAAGTTTCTGTTTTGTTCATGATGTTGAGAATAGATAATAGATGAATGTAAGTCCTAAAGATGACATCAATATTGCCCACTCTAGGGCTCAAAGACCATCACACCGAGGGCGATATTCCTCCCCAGGTAAAAACTCTCTGCCTTTTGAATATGTCATAGGCGTTGCTATCATTTTGGAAGAGATGAGAGATAGTAGGAAGGTAAATGTGATAGGAATTAATTTCATACATAAACAGAATTAAATTATAATTTTAATTTAAAATATGTTAGAAAGAAATAAACTTAAAGTATTTAAAAACAGGAATGTAAGTGATGGCTAAACCACTAAATCACTCAGAAGGTAAAGGCACCTGCTACAAAGCCTGAAGACTCAGTTTTATCTCTTCAACCAAAATGGTGAAAGAAAAATGTGACTGTTGTAACACACACACACACACACACACACATCACACACCTCACTTAAATAAACAAAATTAAACAACATTCTTTAAAAATAGATTTCTAAAAACAAACAATTAAAAAACAAATTACAACAAGCATTTTACGAAGTATTTAGATCAATTTTCACCCTGCCTTCTTCCTACGCTCACATGTCCTTGTATTCATTCCTTGCTTTTAAGACTTGAAGATTTTCTACAAGGACACTGAAGAAGAAATTGTCCTCTTGTTATTCTTAGTTTGGAATAGAATTGGAACAGAAGTTAAAAGTATAGCAAATCACATGAGAAAGTCTGTCTTTTGACATTTACAGCTCAATTTTGCCAATTCAGAAGGTTTGAATAAGCTTCAGATAAGAATCCAAGCTTATCCAGGGTGACCTTGAATTCTTAGAGTCTCAAGTCATATCTTCATAATCCTGAATTCCTTTTGAAGATATAAGTCATTCCATTGCAGGGGAAATCTTGGTTTGTCTTTGTACCTCACAGTCAAAGATGAGTAAGGTCACATAGTAGCAACATTACTAAAAATGTGAGATTAGGGTATCCTAAGAGGAACTTCTGTAAGATGGAAAAAAGTAGGAAAATAACAATGAATTCTAGAATTCTATATAACTCACCAAACACATTAAAATGAATATTATGTAAAGTAATATTTACATTAAAAAAGTAGATATAATATTAAATACAGAATGTACATTTTGAGTACAATAGATCAGGATTCTGAAGAGTAAGTAAATAATACAATAAATAAATTACAACAAAAATATAATTAAGTGTTGATGGACTTTCACTAACACAAAGAATTATACGCTATATTTATTTAAATGTATTTAAAATTCTCTCAATATTGAAAATTCACCTGTTTACTGTGTTTCACATTAAATTTCTTTGAGTGTATAGAACTTAGTTTTTTGATTTTGATGTTCTTTCCTTGTGTTTACATAAAATAATAAAAAGAGGTAAGGTGTCTGCAATTAATTTTAAGACAGTTGTTACTAATTTCCCATCTACTAATTATTTTTCTACCGTACTTTTGTAAATAGCAAAGCTTAAAAACAAGCTCCATACCACATGGTTTATTATGCTATGTATATGTAAATTTTAAAAGGATTTAGAGGAATTATCAAACAAGGAATAATATAATATAGGCATGTACTAGTTCCTCTTGAAGAGAAATGTGACTCCTGCTATTCTCTTCTTTCTAGGTAACAGATTAACATCTGTGCAATTATACAAACCAAAAAAAATACCTTTTTCCCATCTGAATTAATTACTTCAAAGTTATAATAAAAAAGCTCCAAGCCTACACGAAGAGCAATGTGGGCAAAATTAAACTGCAAACTCTCTCGTTAATATATCAATTTTAATGAGTCTATTTTGATAGAAAATTTGGAAAGTAAGATATGTGGTCAGGATTGTTGAAAAATATTAATGTAATTAATACCTTTGTATAATTTAAACTGAATTTTAAATTAAATCATTATAATTTAGGCACATTTATATATTTTTACTGTGTAAATTAAACTACTTTTAGAATTCAGAAGAAAAGTAGGACTAAGATAAATTATTTTACTTATTTAAAAACTGAAAAATTGTAACAAAGATAATAAATAAAAGACAAATGTCTGTATTATTGTGATGTGCTTGAAACAAAAAGAAAATGAGCTAAAATTTGTTGTCAATCGAAAAAAACTAACATATGGGAATGTTTGGAGCTTTGGCCCATGCATTTTAATCAGATATCTTCTGCCATTTCTAGCCTATGAGTTGAGTAAACATGTCTCATAGAATTTAAGAACAAATGAGTGGTCTTTGAAACTGAAGGGCAAAGGGGAAAGAACATTCAGAAATGTTTGTCAGGAGTACATACAGTCATTGGTAGAAACAGGCTCAGGCATTCTGTGGCACAGACGGGAACTGCAGCAGTAAATTTCAGGAACTAAAAGAAAGAAATTTTGAATGTTTGTACAATGAGAATATGTTTGAATTTGGGGTCTTCTCTAATGTACATTATTCAAGATGTATATGAATATGCCTCACACGGCATCCTATAAATGCGTGGAGATAAAATCTGAAATTCTCACATTGCCCCCTGAACATTCTCTCTATCCTGAGCCTTTGTCACACAACGAGACTTCTGAGTCTAGATGTTTCCTTTTTCTTTGGTCCTTATTAAATTTGAACCTCCTCAAAACCTCTAGTTCAGATATTTATTTCTCTTAGGTTTCTCCAAAACCTAACCCTATTATAAAAAGCTATAATATCTCTTCCACTATAAAATTTCTCTTCCACTATAGTGATAGGGTTTCTCATCCCCTGTGTATGAAATATTTCTAAAATCTAGTAATATTGGTTGTAACATGGAAAATTCTAATGTGGTTTTAAAAGTAAAAATCCCAATTTTTCACTGAACCTCATATTCAAGAATTAATAAAGATGTGGATGGCTAAATAAGTAAAAATCTCAAATAAAGACAGTCCAAAATGAGGATAATTCCTTGAGAACTAAATTTTGAAAAGGATCTGTAAAACAATTAGGAACTAAAAGCTAATTATAATTTTAAAAAGTGGTAATCAACCATAAACAACATGAATGATAATCAAGAAATACATAAAGAATATATACTGGTTATTTAGTATAAAATATCAAAATTTTATTTAGTAAAGGGTTTTAGGATTTTCCTGAATATTAACTGCATTAAAATTCTCTATAGTATGTACAGTTATCCTTTAAAAATAAAGAAAAATAAAAGGATTGTCATATTTTTGTATAGTATGAACTTGTACTTCTCTATACATTTCAAGAGAATATATTTATAGGTCATTAATGTTATTTGTATAATAAGGAATAAAGTAAGATTATACTTTAATTGTCCTATCTAAAGAAAAAAAGAAAGAGAGAGAGAGAGTTTCTGCCATTCTATGCTGGACTGTGATGTGAAGTGTAAGCCAAATAAATATTTTCTTCCCACCCCCCCCCCAAAAAAAAACAAAAAACCTAAGGGAATAGTCAACTCTATATTAATTAGTATAATTAGTATAAACCATGATACAGGATTTGTACCAGATACTATAGCTATGTTAATAAAATATTAAAATTGCTCAGTACAAACAGCTTTCCATATGAAAGAGAGAAGTAATAATGACCCCTTTTCCTAAAAAAATCAGAATAACAGAAAACAACAAATGATCCCTCTATTGTGTTGGGCTTAGGACTTGCTGTCATTAAAAATGTCTATATTATGTAATGTTTTCGACAGAGGGTCAGGAAATCGAATAAAATTATATAGCAGTAAGGGATGATGAGAAACTTGGAGTAGCCACTTGAAGGTCTCAGACACCAGGGAAGAAAGATGCTCCCAGGACCCCAACAGGGATGACTTTAGCCTAAATGTGTATCGATGGAAAGAGAGAACCTGTAGAGACTAGATCCAGTAGATAGGCATGGTCCCAGTCAAGGGATAGGGCCACCCACTCCTCTCAGTTTTTAACCCAGAAATGTTCCTGTCCAAGTGAAATGTAGGGACAAAAACTGGAGCAGAGATTGAAGAAAGAGCCATATGAGGACCTCCCCATCTGGAGATCCATCTAGTCTGCAGACACCCAACTCCAACACTGCTGCTGTTGCCAAGAGGCACTTGCTGAAGGGAACCTGGTGTGGCTATTCCCTTAGAGGTTTGGCCAGTGTCTGGCCAATGCAGATGCTGATGCTAACACCCAACCATCAGATTAAGCTCGAGGATGCTGGTAGGGGAGCCAGTGGAAGGACTAGAGGAGCAGAAGGACTGGGATTACTAGATCATGTGTGTGATTTATTTTTAATTTTTTGAAGAATTCTACTAGTTTTAGAAAGGACATTTAAATTACTTATTATGCTTGTATATAGTCTTGGCTTATTTTATGTCAACTTGATACAAGCCACAGTCATCTGGAAGGTGGAAACCTCAAATGAAAAAGGCTTTCTTAAGATCCAGCTATAAGGCATTTTCTTAATTACTGATTGATGGTGGAGGGCCCTGGATTCTATAAGAAAGAAGGGTATGCAAGCCATGAAGAGCAGGCCAGTATGCAGGACCTCTCCATGGCCTCTTTATCAACTCTTACCTGCAGCTTCCTGCCTTTTTCTGAGCCCCTGTCCTGACCTCTTTTGATCGTGAGCAGTGATATAGAAATGTGACTAAGATAAACCAAACCTTTTCCTCCTAAACTTGCTGACATATCAAAGTCAGAATATAATTTCTGAGACTCATCTATCTATCATCTTTCTATCATCATGTAGCTATCATGGTTTTTAGTTAGGTTGTTAGGTTTTGTAGCAAAGTGCATCTATCCACTGAATCTCACAAATTATTAACAGCATGCCCAGTCTTCATTTGAATCTACCGATTGGTTCCTTTACGTTGAAAGTAATCCCATTGAACTTGTTTAATAAGGATATTTGTCAAGTTTTGCTTTGGGCAGATGTTATGGACAACATATCTCAAAACATTTTGTCTAAGCCTATGTTCTAGATATTCCCTTTATTGGCTTCTAGTAGGGTTATAATTTGTAGTCAATTGTTAATTAATATTTTATGGTTAGTGGTTGACAGGAATTAGGTTTAATTCTACTTTAACTATTATTTCTTTCAGAATTATATTGGGCTGCCTTATTGTTGTTTTCTTGGTGAAATATCAGCGAGCTTTACATATGTAAATATGGTTCTGGGCTTTCCATTCTTTTTCATTTGTTTGCATACCTGGTGTTTGATTATACACCAATTCCATGCTACTTTCATCACTATAAGCTTCTAATTTATTGTGAAATCAGGCATGGAGTGGCCAGTAGCTTAATTAACTCTACTCAAGATTTCTTTGGCTATTAGAACTTCCATGGCCTCCTCCCAGTTACATCACCCCCTTCTATACTGTCTCAATATTGTATCTTATGTTTTTGTTTTAATTAATGCACCAGATCTAATTAATACTGTCCAAGTATTATTGAATGTGTGACCTTTCACTGGAGCATGGTAGATTTATTAGGTGGATACTCTTAAAGAAAACTTACTATCTCTCATTAGCTATCAATTGCCAATACCTCCTCAAATAAATGTGGGAGTTCATGTCTGCCATCCTTCCTCATGCAAAGATTTGATTTGACTGGAGAGAAAGGTACTATTTCCTTATATTCAGTCACTTGTTTGCCTTACACAATGTCCCTGCTATCTTCGCCACTGTGACCCCTAAGCCTTGGGATGTAGCCAAGTGACATAAATATCCCTTTGAGGACTCAGCTCTAAATTCTCTTATTCTCAACACATTGGCCAGGTGAGGTTCTTTTGCAAATAGAAGTTTCTGATAAGTGTTCAGAGAATCATTAATTTTTAGGAATAAAGACAAGTCACTAGGACTCTACCTAGTCCTGTGTCCATCTAGCAGAATCACAGTGGTATGTATGTTCTTTCCATAATCTTATAACCTGTTAGCCATAAAATTAATAAAAGTAGATTAAATAGTATAAATGAATATTTCTGTCTGATTTTCTTCCAGTGTTCTTTACTTTAATATTTCCTTTAGCAAATGTATGTACACACACACATGACAGAAGATACAGAGAAAAGTTTAGGATAAAAAGAAAGCATCCAATAAGTTTAAGACTAGGAAAAGAGGTAGAATTAAAGAAGGAAAACTAACATGGTTACTCAGGGTTTGCAGGAAGACATTCTATTCAGTTAACTAACCAGTCACTTGTTCCATGAAGAGGTGTGCCTTCTTCTGTATTTTATGAGAGTAATGACATCATTAATAAGGCAAGGGCATCTATTCATCACAGACTAACTTGAGGATAGATTTAAAAAAATTTATATCTTAACTTAGTTTGAATCTTTCAAATACCATATTATGAGCTTCTATTTGTTAAATAGGAGCTAAACTCAAAGGGGTTATTCAAATTACTTTTGAAGTAGGTGGAAATAACATGGTTTTATCAACCTTGAAATTATTACTTGCTATATTCTGGCAAATAGCAAATTAAAAATAAGGAACAAAAAGAGTTTGCATCTCTTGAGTACATCTTCTCTATTTCCATCTGATTTTTAAAAGTTTTCTATATAACGACAGTTATTCATTGTGTTTATTGCCAAATATAAGGATAATAAACCTGAGCACACATCCCTGCACAGTTATATTCCTTTGGCTTTTACTTGAAAATAATGAAACTTAAAGTCTGTGTCTTCAATTTATTCCAATAATATGCGCCTCTCTTTATGGGGATCTCGAGGAATGTATAAAAAATAAGTTTCTTTTATCAAGGTAGCAGCAAAGTGGAATAAGTTACAATAATAAGAACACTTGTAGGCAGTATCATGTTCCTTCTTGGCAGACACCTGATTCTTTAAGGTGTTGCTTTTTCTTTGGAAAGAGGGGAGGTAAATATATATATATATATATATATATATATATATATATATATATATCCTTGAAATACTCCAATCCTGGGTAAAGAAAGGATATCATTAAATGTTAAGAGTGCTTTCAATGATAAACACAACAATGAATATATATATATATGTATATATATATGTATATGTATGTGTATGTATATGTATCTATGCATATATACATGTATATAACATGATTATGCATAATGAGTATATATAAATTGTTTATACATATTATACATATATAGTTCTAGAATATTCCCAGATATTAAAATTTCCAATAAAGAATGTTACTTACTAGTCATTTATTGATTAAATAAATTATACTTTATATTCTTTTTCTTTCAGTCTCATATTTGTTATAAAAGGTACCAACATAAAATAAAAATGATCCAATAAGATGGCCTCAGATTTTATTAATGCATATCAAGTGTAGTATAAGAATAAAATTGAGGTTTGCTTGAATTAAGTTAGGCATTCTAACGTGTATTGCTCATTTTGCCTTCTCTCATTATCCAAAAGCATAAAATACTCAAAATATATTTATTTAAAATCATTGTGCCTATTTTATATGATGAACTATAAAATTATTTTATGTTAACATTTGGGTATGTACTTTCTTTTCAACAAATGTCCTAATCTAAATAGAATTATATTCATGTGTAAGGGTTGTTTCTGACTAACATGAAAGATTGTTACCATCTGTTCACAACACTCTAATATTTCCTCATCTGTTCCATTTGACCTTGGTAGATGTCACTGAGGATTTGGAACAACACATATTAATCCTCTTTTTTTAATTTTTTGCAAGTGTTTATAGGTAATAGCACTAATATACTCTATGCTTCATTAAGTATTATATTTAATTTGCTGTACAAATTCATATGATGTGAGCCATTAGCTGTCTTCTGATCCTTTTGTAATTGGAAGTTCATACCATCAATAATATGCTAATATGACTGATTCTCACAAAGCTAGGATCATAATTCAGATTTTAAAATCAGGGAAAAATGATTATTTTTAATGGCTTAATAATTAACTTTAGTAACAATTAGCATTTTTATTGGCTTTGCTGCTGTGTGTCCTTGCCCCTTGAAGCTTTTTCTACACAATGCAGATATCAATAGCCCAGAATCATTACTCATCAGCACAAAGTGCAATTTTCAAGGATATGAAGTCTTTACGTTCATTTTCCCTTGTAAGCACTCATCAAAAGCAGATATTTACTTTATGAGTTCTCATCAGTTTTTGCTTCTAGCCCATATATTTCCAGTGAAATAGGATTATATACTCTAGAAAACAATTTGATATTTTGTTGTAGTGTTATGCTTGTTAAACCCATTTGTATTTGTTAACTCAAGCGTTCATGTTTTGAGAAATTGTACACTGATACTGGTATTTTAACAGACTATTTATGTAGCCAAAATATCCAGATAACAATGAACTTAGTTCCTTGAGTACAACAAAACTTAACACATGTTTGCATTCAAGCTCTTTGCAAAGTACACAGGGCTTCATCCATAAGATGGTTTCTTGTTGACTTAGAAACAATGCTCAAGATAAATGTCTAGAGAGAATGGCTGAGGTAAAATAGTGCTAGTAGGAGTCAACATTGGCCTGGTCCTGAGATAACATAGAAGTCACTTAGGGTGTTTTAAAAAAAGGTGGGGGAACATCATTCATAAGAATGGGTTTTATTTGCTAAAAGTAATGCTCAAGGTTTTAAGGGGAAAAGATATTGTCTGGCATAAGTAAATTCTGGGAGATATGGCAGAACCTGTCTCATAAGGCAATAAAGCAACACCAGGCTGTAAAACAGTATCATTCCTGCCATTCCAGGACGAGCAGCAAGCCACCTCATACCAAGAAAGAAGGAAGTTTAACTTCCTGGCTTCTTAACTAAATTTAACTTAAATTTTCTGGCTCTTCTAGTGCTTATCTACGTGCACATGGCACTTTTGCCCTCTACAAAAGGGCTTTCATCTTAAACTAAAGTCAATTGCTAGAAACCTAACTTACAAGATGTAGGCTTCCTGGAAACAGAATTAGATAGTTATCAATTAATGACCTTACAGTAAATTCAGAATATTACATCTCCTTGGAGTTTTGACCTGAGGCTCATTCCTCTAACCAGTTATCAAAATCCAGGAACTTCCAATCTCTAGTTTTATGCACAGTAGAATTAGATAGCCTTAATATTATTTAACCCAGATAATCATCTAGCTTGTAACCCAGTAATTAAGACTAATACATTTTTTTTTTACTAATACATCTAAAAATAAGTGTGTTGATCAATTTAAGGCTCTAAGTGCATGCTGTAACCACAAATCCTAGGGTAAAATAATTAAGCACGTTTTATCATGTCATCCCAGATAATTTAGCTGGAAAGACATGAAAGCAGCCAGAAGAATGTATCAATGCACCTTGGTTCTATTGTAATATTGTTAAAGATGTTTGACCATCTTATCACGTCTAACATAATTTTATTACTTGATATTAAGAATCACCACTTTCACATTTTATCAACTAAATCTCAGTGTTTTCTTCATTCTACCATAAGTGCTGATCAAACGTCCTACAAGACATTATAATAATTGAAAAAAATTAATACAAGATCAGGGTATCTGCTTTGATCTTTGTAGTGTATAACATTCTTTCCCTCTTGTTAATAGCTAACTACTCTATAAATAATATGAGTCCTTTCAGAAAAAAAAATACTGTTTGGTTTTCTCAATTGGTCTTATACAATATCTACAATCTAAACAAAACCCATAAAGAAAAATAAAAGAATTGAAGAGATGTATGAGGCCTTGTGGGATTCTAGAGAAAAAAAAAAAGAAATCAATAGATTAGTTTAAATTTATACACAATTTCTAATTGCATTCAATATCTTTGCAGTAAATATTTTTCTGATTTTTGAAGTGTTACACATTCTAAATATTATGTAATTTAATTTACAATATCTTCTAAAAAGTAACATATAGAAACTAATAATTATCCTAAATTTATCACAGCACCTTATCCCATATCTTCACTCCATAAACCCTTCCTCCTAATTTCATTAGAATGTAAGGCCCTCAGTCTTATGTTTAACAATAAAGCTGATCATGTAGACCCTGAACACAATTCAAGATTTCTTAAGTACAGCCCAACAAATCTCTTAATGTCTTTATGTGCTTTATTATTATTTTTTTTTAGAAAAGTATTATGTAATTTCCGAGCTGGGAATTGCAAATGATAGCTCTGTCACCAGTGGATGGCTTGAATGTCACAGCAGATGATAGTCACATGTGCTCTGACTGTTGGAGTTGTTCTGTGCTGCTGGCTGAGAACAGAAACTCCACTTCTTATCAGTTTCAGTAAGCTCCTCATAGTTGATTCTTTGGTAATAGTATAGATTGTTAACTTGGTAAAGAAAAATTAGTATGGAAGCAGAACTGATATAATCAATTCTTATTTGTTTTTAATCTTAAGTAGGAAAGATGACATCAGTAAACATAGTTTAATAGTTCACACAGGCTTCCTATAATTTTGGCAATACACCATTTTTCTATTTTCTGTTATCTTCCATGAAATCTGCTCCTTAGTAATACTGCCTAAAGGTCAAGTAGAAATCACTAGAAATGAGAATACACGGGTTAATTCATGTTGATTTAAGTCTGCACTTTGTTCCCTTTAGCTGTCAAAAATGTTAGTGGTAATTATACCAATGGGTTTCTAAAGTTTCTTATTCTTTTAAGTAAGTTTGATTGAGATAAAATATAAGCCCATGTTGATCTAAATTATAATTATGGCATAACCACATTGACATTATAATTCTAAATTTGAATGAAATAAAATATTGAATTAAAAGTCTAAATATTTTAGAAATCATGTATAATTTTAGATTTTCTCTTAATATCTACAAAAACTAATCATTGTTGCATTTATTTTTTTCTAAGATTTATTTATTTATTTTATGTATATGAGTACACCATTGCTCTCTTCAAAACAGAAGAAGAGGACATCAGACACCATTACAGATGGTTGTGAGCCATCATGTGGTTGCTGGAAATTGAAATCAGGACCTCTGGAAGAGTAGTCGGTGCTGTTAATCAATGGAGCTACTGGAGAGCACCACTGTTGGATTTCTATTATGCTTAGAAATACCTAGAATCTTTTCTCTCTATAAACATGTTTATCTAATTTTTTCTACCTCAAAGACCAGCTCTTTTTTTTTTATTCTTTCCCTTTACTTTCTCTGACTCTAACTATAAATATATCTACATTTCAAATTGTTCTTCAAGTTCAGTTACAATTCTCTTTTATATTCACATTTAATTTAAGTTCCATTTGGGGGGCATCCTCTTGAAGATGGGTAGGAGGAATGGGATGTGTCTTAGGGCAGACCTGGAGGAGTATAACAACTGGACTGTAAAAAAAGGAATTGAAGAAATATAAAATTTATTACAAAATACTTTGGGTTTTTTTGAGTCTTCTAGAATGCTAATATTCTAAAACGCACATATCTTTATGCAATGTACTTAAATGGCTCCATGAACTGACCTAACTAAACCAGCAAGGGAAGGAAGAAATGACAGACACATAGAGCCAGCAAAGCTGTGAACAGCTGGTCTGGGTCTTTGATGGAAACACTAAAACACCATAGAAGCGTAACATTTTCTTATACATAGTTGAGAATAGAAGTAGAGATTTTGATTGCAGATAATCAAGGATCCAGTGTTATTACAAACTGCTAAACAGGAAAAAAAAGATTAACTAATCTAGGTAGGGGCAGTCTCTGTAGGAGAGTAGTCTTCAGACTGTAAATATGGGGAAAAAAAGAAAGGTACTTTGGACATTTTCTGCGCACATTGTCAAAACTTGCATCCAGACCAGAGGAGGGCCATGCCATCACTCTTAGCCTTGTGAATAGATCTTTATTCAAACACAATAAAAATGAAAACATCTTGAAAGGAAAATGAATGTAGCTGGAGAACACCATGTGGCCATTAATCTTAAATATTTCATATATATATATAAATATAAAAACATATGTGGGTCAGTGGGTCAGTGGACAATGCCAGAAAATTTGGTAATGTTGAGTGGGTCCTGAAGGCCTGTCTCCTTATACCAGAGGATGGTAGGTGCTTCACCTGCTTTGGCCCGGCCCCTGTCATTTGACCACAGTACCTGATAACATCTCAGACCAAGCCAATAGAAAGCATCTGCTGTCAGAACCCAGCCTACCCCAAAACCTATATGAGACCCTATTCAGAAGAAATAAAGGTGTGAGAAACAATCCATCATGGATCAGCTGAGAACTTCTTTCATATAAGATCTGTAACACTTCCTGGAGAAGAGAGTTCTCTCCAAAGGTTTTGGGCTGGAAATTGCTTGGGCCTACAAGCAGCAGCAGCAGACTGAGCAACTGCAGTAGTCAGGCTTCCCTTCCCCGCTCAAGCACCCAACAGCAGCTCAAGCACTTCACCTCCCTGCCTGAGACAGTTCCCATATATCTCCATGGATAGCATCCGGTATACAGAATGCAGAAATGGTTAAATTTGATTAAAGCAATCTTATTAGTTATATATATATATATTTTTTTTTGGTGTGTGTGGGTTAGGAGGCAGGATTTCTCTGTGTAGTCCCAGGTAACCTAGAACTTCTGAAGACCAGGCTGACCTCAAACTCAGAGAGATACACTTGCCTCTGCCTTGCGAGTACTGGGATTAATGTGTACATCACCACCAGCACCTGACATTACTTTTAAAGGTTAATTAGTCAGGAGAGTGATTATAATATGAATGACCAGGGTAATATGCAAAAAGTATGTATTGATCCACATTGACGGTGAAAAAATAACAGATTTTAATAAAAATCACCCATATTTTAAAATGAGCTGTCATTATTATCAAAAGATTTAAATAGAGGCATTTTCCTTTTGAAGTTGGCTGTAACTCTAATATTTTCTTCCACACATTGATTAAAGTCAATATTACTAGTCTATGTAGAGGAAATTATAGTGATTACTTAATATCTGTTGTTTTTGTTTCTAATTTGTATGTTTTTACATTTTCTGGGCAAATGATTAATCCTAGCATTTTTATTTTAAAAGCAGTCATTCCTCATTTATTCTATCTGAGCACTGTAGGGATCTTTATAACTTTGTCTTTTTAAAGGTGATCTCATGCCAACCACGAAAAGAAGTATTCAGCCAGAGAATAATTCTTTCAAAAATGACTGTCTCTTGTCTAGTTTCCCTTAAAATTCTATTAATATTAAAGTTATACCAACAGTGTTAGAATTTGCAGTCCTAAACTTTGCAAAATTTATTTCATAGAATAGTCCTTAACTCGCAGTCTATCTGCTCCTGTAAGAACACGTGTTCATATGATTATTTGCTCTTTCAACACAGAAGAACAGATAAGCATGTTATCAGTGCATGTTTTAGGTGTCTATAGTGCTCTGTTTGTGGTACTTGTTTTGTCTTGTTACTCAGAAATAGTACTTAAATACAGTGTGAAAAAATATTGGATTTTAATACTATTTGACTGTGAATACTGGAAAAACAATTGAACCCACTATTTACTTAGCATATCCTGCACTGCCAATCTTTAGAAGCATACATTTACAAAGCATGGTAATTGTACAGAAGACACTAAAATTTAGTCAATAAGTTCTTTTAATATATACAACTGTAATATATTTTTAATAAAATAAAATTATGAAAGTTTGGCTTGCAATATTTCTGTTATTTAGGAGGGCTATTTAGTTTCTGGAGAACTTCCTATGTTCACTAGCTTTTAGTCAATGAGAAATAATAATGTATTAGAAAACTGTGTTCAGTGATGCTGTGTATATTTGAAGGTAAGCATCTTCTCAAAAAAAAAAAAAAAAGATTGTGAGACTTTAATATATGAAGTTCCCAATTCTGTACATTTAATTTTGAAGTGGTACATAGTCTACCAATTGCAATACTTTAAAAAAGTTCACAAGACTCAAATAACACGTGGCTTAGTTTTTGTCATTCTTTATTCTAAAGATCAGAAATTAATTAAAAGCTATGTTGGTATGTATACATATCAAAACATTATATAAATTTTTAATTTTGCTAGTGTGGTGTAATGATTTCCTATAAGTTTTTATGAAAAGTATTTAGAGAATGCATACTGCATCTCAGCCATTATTCTTGACAAATACTACAAATCACACAGATAACAGAAGTCATCTAACATTATTTGTTATTTTTGCTTTTACCTGGCCAAACTTTTGGTTTCAACAGAAATACCTTAAAGAATAAATGGTTTACTATGGATGAAAGCAATCTTATGATTTCTCCAGAGTTTCATTCAATAAATCTCTGACAGAGACAAATGTAAAGAATTAAAATGTACAAAGTGTAATGTTATATGTAAAATTTTGTGAAGACAATATTATTTTAGAATTTACCCCAAATCTATGCAATATAATTTGTTGTTCTATATTTAGTGGTTTTATATTAAAATTTCTATGTCATAAATGGACAATCAATCCACTGACAATGATACAAGTAAACATAATAAGCGATAGAAAAATTAAAATCTGTCCTTAGCCTTTGTTTCTTATGATTTAAAATTTTCCATACGGACAGTGTTTATACAACTTTGCTGCTAGAGCATTCAGTGTTTCCAAGAGCTAGCGATACATGAGTCACAGTGAGCATGATTTAATAGCCACATTGACAAAGTAGCTAAATTATTTTACTGAACTTTTGCAACTTGAAGTAAAGATGCTTGTGAAAAGCCTTTTAGCTCAGTGTGTGATCACAGTTTGAAATGTAGCAGAAACATTATAAATAGCGGCAATTTAAACACAGCATCCCACCATACCATCTCTAATTAGTGCATGGACAATGTGTGTGTTGAAACTTAACCAGAAAAATAATTTCTAAATGTTTCCTGCAAAAACATAATTCATTTTCTTTAATCTGTGAAAAATGTTTTGAGACAACATGCCTATGCATACTCTGTATCAACTTTAAGAAATAAATGGTTGTATTTGTTTTGCTTTGGAGCTGCTATGTTGAAATACATCTTTTCAAGGCTGTACAGGGTTAGAGATATAGTTGAGTGGTTGGGTGACTACCAACAACATGGGACTGGATTAGATTCTTAGCACTGTAAAATAAATGACTAAGTTATAGAAAAATTTAAAAGATGTGATAGTGTGCAGGTATTTGGGATTATGTTCATCAAAATTTAATATAACACTTAAAAATAATTTTCCAAAATAAAAGGTATCTCATGGTCATCTATATGTAACAAGAATCTATTCAAAGTTTGAAAAAGGAACATAATTTTTATTTCCAGTATGGGTCACACATCAAATAATGTTATGTGTAAGTAGTATTCAGGAAATGAATATATAGAGAGTCAGAAGTTTAAACATGAAATTGTAAATAGATTAATGATTCTCTCAATTGTGACTGAAGCACTACAAATCAGTTGATGCAGAAAAACCAACAAGTCAAAAATAAGGTTAGAAAACTCGAACAGTTTAAAAAACAACACCATTACTATCTCCAACATGAGTACAGGAGTTTACATTTACACTCTCCACTGACTTGTCACTCCAAGTTTCAACACTACTCAGACTTAAAAAAAAAAAAAGAAAAGAAAAAAGTATGGTCAAAATAAAAACCAAAACATTAAAACATTCCAGATATGATGACATATTTATTCAAATCCAGTCCTATATTAGTGACTATATTTAATTGACACATATTTAATTTATTTTGGTGTTTAATCCCTCATTAAAGAAAATGTATACAATAATGAAAATTTTACTTTAATACATATGACATGTTAATAAATGTATTTATTAATTAATTATGCTTCTCACCTTAAGTAAAGCCATATATATATATATATATATATATATATATATGCATACATATATGTATGTATGTAGGCTTATAATGCTTATATTTATTTCTTTACTAAATAGGAAAATCTATTATTTTAAAAGAACAAATTCTCATAATCATCCCTTAGAATCCTTCTTGTTTTCTAAGTAAAAGAATATATTTATGAGAGAATATATCTATGAAAGAATATATCTGTATTGGAGGAGAAGTGGAACTGAACTGTGAGGAGTGGGTGATGGTGGGGAGAAATAATCAGGATGTATTATATGAAAAAAATCTATTTTAAATAAAAGAAAAAAATCTATATTTTTGTATATCCAGTATTTGGTACAATGTTTTAAACCTGTAACATGTGCTCAGTCAAATGGATATGTGAGATAATAGATGGAATTTATTACATTTCATATTATTACATAAAATGAAAATGTATGTTGTCCAAATATTTTAATAGTTGTATTTGTGATTAATAGTACAATTCCTGATGACAGAATTGAAAGAATTTAGTAAAATATGAAGCATATATCTTTTAATATTCATGAGTGAGATATCTTATGTATCATATACATTCTAATTCATATTACTAGATGAGAACTGAATATTTCTTTATACTCTCTCATTATCTATGAAATAGTTTATTAATAAGGAATATTTTGTCTACTTCATCAATATAATATCAATTATACCTTAGTATTTAACTTGCTTTACATTTATCTTACATCAATCTCAGGATTTATTTTTTTTTTTTTAATTTATTTATTTTATTGTGAGTACACCGTAGCTGTCTTCAGACACACTATACGTGGGCATCAGATCCCATTACAGGTGGTTATGAGCCATTATGTGGTTGCTGGGAATTGAGCTCAGGACCTCTGGAAGAGCAGTCAGTGCTCTTAGCCATTGAGCCATCTCTCCAGCCCCTAGGATTTATTTTTTAAGCTACAATCTAGAAAAGTTATTTTTACCAATAGATAAAATGAAATAATGAGAGGTTTCTTTCAATTCCTGAAGGAGAAACATGAAAATATGTACATAAGTATACAAACAAGTTTCAAGCACACAGCAGTAGTCAGGACTTGTGAAGACCCATGTCCTCCTGGCTTGGCTCCAGGGGCAGGAAACCGGGTCATGTTGTCCCTTTCACGGCCTTGTAGGACACATCAGAATTATGTTAAAACAAGAAATTGTTGTATGTTTTTAAAGAAATACCATCTGAAGATCTGAATAATTTTTAGATATTGGTAGTAAAAAGATTGTGTATGATCATTAGGTCTCTTCTTAGGTCAGAATTACAAATCCTACTGCACAGAAGAACACAGATTTCCCTCAACAGATCCTTACCCTTGTCTCTCATTATAAGAAGTCTTCTTAAAGACTCCTCTGAAATCTTTAAGGTAACTCTAAAGTCTACTAAACAGCTCTCCTAATTTGTATTTTGTCTAACTGTGATATCTCTCTTAATCACCAATTTTATCAGACTTACAGATGTCTTGTTGTCCCTTGAATTTATAATAGTCTCATGAATAGAAGTACTGGCTGCATTGGTTACATTTTGTTCCTATAATAAAATAAAACATCATGACCATGATGTCTTATGGGAGGATGAACTTACGTTGGCATCAGCTCTACCCCATTGGTATAAGCTTGGAGACATAATGTCTACCATTATAGGGAAGGGTGACAGGCAGTGCAGCTAGAGCAATCCTGATGCAAAGAAAGTAAAATGACCCCATGGAGATAGCAACAATACTAACCAACCAGAGTTCCCAGGGTTTAAACAACTAGCCTGGGAACACACATAGAGAGAGAGCCATGGCTCCAGCTCTGTATGTAGTGGAGGATAGCCTTGGTCCATGAAGGCTGGATGCTCCAGAATGGGGAAATTTGAAAGTGGGGAGATGGGAATGGGTGGATGGATGGGGACACACCTTCATAGAAGTAGGAGGAGGGGGTTGGAATAAGGGGTTTCTGGGGAGGGGAATGATGAAAGGGGATAACATCTGAAATAGAGATAAATAAATTATCCAATAATAAAAAAACAAAACAAAAACAAATAATGGAACTGGTTATTGCAGTTGAGCATTTGAGACATTTTGTCAGCAAGTTAATATTACACATTTTATTGGGATTCCTTATAATTGTCAAGGACAAGGGACTGTGAAAGGGGCCCATGAAACTTTAAAACAATATCTACATAAAATAAAAAAGGGGAAGTATATCCGTGTACACCACAAATTTATTTCAATCATGTATTTTTATTTTAAATAAAAAAAAATCTGGATGTCAAGGAACTTTCTGCTGAGTGTCTATGGCACTCTAAAACTAGGCATACTTATGCATAGGTAAAGGGAAGGTTTCAGTTACTTGCATATGGCATGATACCAATCAGGTATTAAATATGTGGAAGAGCGCATGTTTGTGTTATTTCTGCAGGATGCTGAAGGAGCATGGTGGCTGCCAGAGTGATGTTGGGACATGGTGATGTTGGGACAACGAATGATACTGACCTGTGAGGTTGCTGAGTACCCTGACAATGGTGACTGGGAAGCTGTATTTGACATATGTTCCTGACCCACCTCTGATTGCCTATATCCCAGATGAGAAAATCTGCCTTGTTTCAACTTTTAGACATTGTGGAACAGAAAATAAAAAAGAGAAGTTATAATGACCCTTGTATTGTTATTAAATGTGACCAGTTATTCAGACTCAATCATGAACTGGTCTAGAAATGAATCCAATATTGGAAATAACAGTCTTCATTTGGAAGGCTGGTTCTGGACATTTTCAGAGAAACATTTGGAAGTTAGCTGCATATAATGTTATGTTATATGCATAGTCTCTATAATGTTATGTTAGCAAGAGATAAATTTGAGACAGGATCTAGATTTCAAACAAGTGTTAGTATATGTTTTAAGGTTCTTTTAATTGTCAAGTTAGAATTACTTTTGTTTCTTCTATAGTATTTAATGTAAGTTGAATTGATTGTACACTTTCTAATTGTGTTAGTGAGTTGAAATCCATCATGGGAGGTCTATCAACCAGCTATTGTTTTATTGCCCTGAGTAGCTCAGAACCTTGGTATTCTCAAAAAAGCTTCCAAGTACTAGAAGAAGTGAGTCAGGCTTTAAGCAGAAGCAAGAGAGTAGCGGGTTTGATAATTGCTGGTATAACAGCTTTAATTACACTAATGGCTAACAGCATTGCTTCTGCAATTGCTTTGACAGAAGAAGTAAAAACAGCTACTTTTGTTAATCATTTATCAAAAAAATATTACTAGTGTGTTAAATATACAAGAGGATTTAGACAGGCATTTGAATAAAATGGATTGATGCTCTTTATCCTTTACAAATTATTGAAAGGAAGTTCAGAGTTTAAGAATAAAGAGTCATCTTGAGTGTCATGCCAAATACCATTGGATTCATGTTAGTTCTAAAATTTACAGTGGTAGTCATTATAATTTGGAAAAAGTTTAGACACTTGCTGTGTACTTGGCATAATTCTAACACATTTCTGGATGTTTTAACTTTGTATAGTGAGCTTATGAATTTAAAGCATGCTGTTCTTCTGAGTGTTGATGCAGCAGATACTGCTGATAAAATTACCCATGGCCTTAGCTCAGTATTTCTATTTTGGTCAAGCTTCAAGAATGGCATATATAGCTTGATCATGCTAGCCCTTTTTGTTCTGGGAATAATTTTATTCTGGCCCATCATGTTAAACCTTGTCTTTAACAACATCAACATGTTGACAGCCAAAGTAAATGACTTGAAACTAAAAATGGACCCCCAGACAGAGTTATTAAATTAAGAGGCCGGCAAGGCAAGGATGGGTAAGATTCTGCACAGAGCCTTACACCTAAGACAGAAGTGCATTGCTTTTGATAATGCATATTCTAAGATGGGTAAGGAAGGCATTTCTGGCAGAATGATTTAAGACAGGTTCAGTCTTTTTTTATGAAATAAAAAACAGGGAGAGGAGGAGAGGTTTTAGGGCTGCTTTCAAGAATCTGACATGGGCCAAGGATAAAGAAGTGGGCTTCAGACAGGAATCTGACATTAGGCTAGAACAAATAAGTAATTTCAGGTAGGAATCTAAATCTTAGGTAGAACAAAGAAGTAATTTCAGGCAGGAATCTAATTCTTAGGCTAGGATAAGAATGTAGGCTTCAGACAGGAAAATGACTTTAGGCTAGGACCAGGAAGTTGGCTCAGATATTTTGCTCATCCTAAAAAGCCCTTAGAAACAGTGATCACAGGAGTGTTCATGGAATTGTGTTTAATGCCTTGCTTGTTCTTTCACTCTTTGTGTTAATTGTTTTGCTTGTTCCTTGACTATTTGCATCTATTGTATTGCTAGTTCCTCAACCTAGAATCGACTTTAATACTTGAATGTAATTAAAATGGTATAAAAGCAAAAAGGAGGAGGGGGGATGGGATAGGATATTTCTAGGGAGGGGAAATGGCAAAAGGGGATGACATCTGAAATGCAAATAAATAGAATATCCAATAAAAGAGAAAGAAAGAAAGAAAGAAAGAGAGAAAGAAAGAGAGAAAGAGAGAGAGAGAAAGAAAGAAAGAAAGAAAAAGAAAGAAAGAAAGAAAGAAAGAAAGGAAGGAAGGAAGGAAGGAAGAAAGGAAGAAAGAAAGAAAGTCAAGTAGAAGTGTGGGAAGGCTCTTAACCTTAAAGCTGCCTCTTGGAGGTAGTTCTGCCAGCAAGGCTACCACAAGTATTCAAATACCCAACTGTAGCAGACATTTATTATTCAGATCACTACATTCCATTTCCTAGGTCCTATCGTTTCATTGTTTTACCATAATATAAAATGCATTTTTCCCAACTTTAAAAGTTACCATGATTTTTCACCAGTGTTAACACTGTTTTAAAATAAAAATTCTTTCCTGACACTTAAAAATCCTCTGTACTATAACCCATTTATAATCCATAAGTCAATTACATACCTATAACAATTTATGGCAAAAAAACATGTATCGCCATTCTGAAAGGTAAGCATGGGAACAGGGTAGGAAAATACAGAGCACATATAATCCTCACCGCATGGATGAGTCGTGTCTTTTTCAGTGAAGGTCAGCAGGACCCAGAATGTACACTAAACATAACAGACCTGATTTATACATAGACCTCCAGTTTTGGTGGAATACATTCCACTGTAGAACTTAATCTCTGACTTTGCATTCACAACCACTAAATAGCCTCCCATCTGTTTGAAACCATAGACTTGGACATTTTCTTCCAGGAATTTATGGTTGTTTCCCTAAGAACAGAAGCTTGCATCATTTGTACATATTACACAAATTTGCTGTGTGAAGCTGGGCTTAGAGATTGTGCACAAACAAGCCTGTACTGATGAATATATACTCACTGCCCTCTGCGTTGCACTAGGTAAAACCAGTCAAAAATGTGTGAAGACATACTTTGACTTCATATATTGTTATTAACCTATCAGTTGATACAAAAATGGTTTTCCTCTTGTATAACTCACCTGGTTTTTAGAAAATATGTCTTTATCTGCTGTGTGTCATGTTCTAAAGTACCATGTGAACCATATATATAGATAGAAACAATAAAAAGACAAAGAGAAATTTCATTTTTGTGTCCTATTGATACAATCCTATAACGCAAATTGTGGCCTCCTATTTAGCATTTTCAATTTTACTGTGGAAACTATTATGAATTATAGCATAGAATAGCATCATTACCAATCACATAGAACTTTATAATAATATTTAAAATTTTGCTACCATCTTAGTAGATGTTAAGTGTCCAGTTACAAATGCTTCCAGAATCAAAAAAATAAAGTCAAATTTTACTTTCTACTCAATCCAGTTTTCACTTAATGTTCAAGGATACATTTTTGGTAAAAGTTTTTCCCACAGATCCACTTTAGTTCTTTGCTGTGTACTTGAAACTCTTTTTTTTTTTCAGTATTCTATTTGTTTTAGTTGTTCCTAATAACTTTCTTAGACTGAGAGCAATCATGAAAATACATTTTGATATATCTTAAACTATGCTTTTATTTGCTACATAAGACAGTGAAGTGGAACGCAATCACAGCATCCTAAAAGCCATCATAGTTGCTGAGATTGCATATTGCATATACTGCAAATATAAGACACAAGAATAATTCCTTACTTCTCTTGTAATGTTAACAAGTAAAATTTGTTATCTTAAATAATATGAGTTATTACTTGACTTAAAATAAATATCTGAATATTTTTTTAAAAATGATAATCATAGGTTTTATAAGTTTGGTATTGTTCAATCAGAGGTGTAACCCACTACCCAACCTCGATATATCAACTATCTTTGACTGGTGGAGATACATGAACATCTGCCTCCCTGTGTTCCCCCTCTTTCTCTCTTTCATCACCTAGCTTCTCCTCTCCTTCTTCTCCTCCTCTTCTTA